>NC_061113.1:105316020-105552730 GCF_002878395.1 Capsicum annuum | reverse complement strand
CATACAGATCTTTTAGCATTTGTAGTTCTTTTTCTAATTTAGCAATCCTACTATTTTTAGTTTCTTCTATTTTTCGTATTTCTTCTGTAGTTTGTTGTTTTATTTTTTCTATTTCCTTTTTTCTATCTATTTCTTCGTTTTCTTTTTCTATTCTCACCATAACTGCTAATTTATCTTCTAATTTTAATTCTTCTTTTTCCAGTATTAGATATAAATGTTCACCTATTTTCTTATATCTTCTTCCTAGATTAGAAAATACTATTTTTATTTTTAATCCTTCGTAATTTTCATATATTTTTCATCTATTATAAATTTTTCTTTGTTCATTTTATTGTAAATAGTTCTTGTTGATATATATATTCTAAACTATCTATTTGTGATTCTAAATTTGATATTTCATCTTTTTGTGCATTTATTGAGTTTTTACTAACTCCGGCAAATATATTATAATGTAGTCTTTCTATTCTTATTTTTAATTCTTTACGTTTTTTAGAAATAATTTGTTTTAATTCTTTGTATTTTTATACTTTATTCATTTAAACCATATTTATAATATTTTGGTGGGTATCTAAATCTGATTTTATCATAATTAGGTGGTATGTGCCTCATTCTTTTAGATTTTAAATGAATTATTAATTTTGCTTCAATACTAGATATTAAGGTAATTAGGTAGGCTAATCTTTGTGGGTTTTCTTTTGTTTTATTTAGACTTATATATTCTGAATAATTACTAATTAAAGATTCTTTAATTTTTCTAAAAGCATCTCTGTTTTTAAATGGTCTTCTCATAATTAATCAATATAAATTAATCTTAAGTAAATCTAATCTAAATTTAAACATATATGCTACTTCCGTATTATTTAAATGACTGGGCTCTCCTGCTTAAGATCCACAAACTCCTCCATATTCATTTTCCTCAGCTTCTGAGGAAAGAAGTAATCCAAAAAAGCATTAGAACAGGCCTCCCATAAGTACAACTCCTCAACATCTCCTCTATCCCCATCCCACTCCTTGTACTATTGGTACGCAACATCCTTGAGCTGATAAGCTATAAAGTTTACCCTTTCAACATTCATGGCCTGCACCCCCCTGAAGATTTTCTCTATTTCATCCAAGAATTCCTAAGGATCCTTCTCCACCTTTACTCCAGTAAAAGTAGGAGCATTCATCTTCATAAACTAGCTAACCCTTATGCCCTTAATAAGTAAAACACCAAATACATCCCGCTCAGCCTGAGAAGCAACTAACTGAGCAATAACATGAATTGATTGATGAAATTCTGAATTATTCACCTCACCTTGAGGAGGACTAGTAGCAATCGGGGGAACTCCAGAACAATCAGGGGTAGGACCCTGAGATTGAGTGCGATCTCTTGGTTTAAGGTGTACCCTATCAATATCATCCCCATATAGGACAAAAGAACTTCCTTCTGTTCTAGATTATCGAGGCATGATCTCAAAAGAGAACTAATAAGGATTAGATGAAATTCCAGGACTTAGACTCCAAACTTAAAAGTAGAATACCAAGAAAGTGAAACATTCCTAAATGATTTGTAGCCTCTCTCTTATGAGTATGGTGCGCTACACATCATTATAAGAGAATTTATTAGACAAGGCTTTGTGGACTCCTAATTGACGTTGAGCCTATGTCTCTGATACCATTTGACACGACTCATAGCAGGGCCTTATCGTAATGGGCATCCCAAGTCCAACCAAGACTGGAGACCAACCCTATTACCCAACCAACCTATGTATTGAGTCAGATGAATTCTAAGCATATAACAAGATAACATTATTGTATAATCCAATACTCTGGGATAGGTCTATATCCATGATAACTCAAACGAGTCCAATTGTCTGATACCCAATCAAAAACTAATACCAACAAAACCATAACCATATGAGTTCCATAATACTTATATATAATCCCAAAATAAAAGAGGATGGAATAGTGAGAACTTTAGTCCTAAGATATTAGCCCAATACCAATACTAATACTAAGGCGCACACCGATACCGATCCTGCTTATACTAACCGATAATAGTTCTAAAAAAGCCTCTAACCAAAAGAATACAAAAATCCAGTTGGGTTAGAGTTCCTTTCTTTATATTAAGATTCAAGTATGTATTTATAGCTTGGATATTCATGTACCATGTGATGTAAGGAATTTTTTGGTTCTAGTGAATTAATAATCATTAAGAACTTGGACTGAGTGAATTTTGAGGTGAAATTTTGGCCATACTTACTTTGAGAGATTATATTAGGTTTTACTTTATCGGTTAGTGTGCGTTAAATATCCTACCCTTGCATGATATCCTAAGCATATGTAGCACCTCCTACATTTAAAATGTTTAAATTAGCCATTAAGGACTGATGAACCTAATCCCATTGGTTTATGTTACACACCATAACAGAAACAACCTCTCTACCTCATCGGAGGTAGTGGTATGGACTGCGTACATCTTACCCTCCCCAGACCCCACTATGTGGGAATACATTGGGTTTGTTGTTGTTGTTGTTATGTTACACACCATGATTTCACATTAGACTGCATAATAAGTAAATCAATATGGGTATGATAGATCATAAGGGTTAAAGGTTAAGCGAATCAAATATGTAATAAACAAAACCTATGAAGTAAGGCTAGGAGTACTTAATATGCTAAGAAGGATGTGATATGAGATATTTTAAGCATGAAATGGTCATTTGTTCAAATATAAAGTCAGGTAAGCTGCAAAAATAAAGTTAAAAAAGGCATCAAAAGTCACTTTCATAAGTTCTATTAAATTTGGGTACGATTTCATGAAGTTTTTCTCTCAATGTACTTGGGCTCATGGGGTAATCCAACCATTAAATGAAGATTTATAAGTCTAGTTTCCAACACGCTAAATTGTCTTTAGATATTACTCATAACGATGTCATGGTAACCATCCCGATCCTATCGAGTTTATAAAGCATAAAACCTGTTCGGGCACTGCTAGCCACCTACACTAGCTATAGCACCCTACTGAGTTAGGCAACCTGCTAGAGTTGTTGATGAAGTAGACTAAGTCTGCAGGAAAACATCTTTGTTTGTGTATAAGATTATTGGGTAATATCTCAATTGTGACCTATCTTGACACAACTAAGGAAAACCCTACTGTCATCCATACACTCTAATTGGTGGTGCTTTCCATAATTGTTTCAAACTGGGAAAGTATGTCCACCTATAACACTGCCCTAGGGATTAAAGCCTGGTGCTCTATCCAAATGCTCTAACCTGAACTTGGGTACTAGGCCGCAGGAAAAAATAAGGCTGGAATTGTAGACCTTTGAAGAAAATAAGATTGATTTTTTGGATTTCTGCTAAGAATTATCAAAGTTGTTTGTTCTAGCTATCTTACTCACCACTTTCTTCTCCTTAATCTTTTCATCGTCAATCTATTGAGTGTGAGTCATAAGTCTAGAGATTTCCATTTCCTTGATTAGTATAGTGGTCCTACACTTCTTGACCACTAATTTAGAGACATCTGAAACAAACTTTCTCATACAGGACATTAATTCGCCCCCATACAGGTAAGCCTATCACCCAAATTGATATGAAATGAAGGATAAAAATCAAAGTCTAAGCAAGACTTCTAGAACATAGTCAAACCACAATTATATAGTAAAAGTGGAAAGTATATAACAGAGAATATGATAAGAATATCCCAAAATTTGGTGTCATAGTGTAAGAACTAACTAATACAACTCGAAGTCAAAATATACATAGGATATCCAAAAAGAACAACTACGTCTTGAAGATAAAGAAGAAAAAGTATAAATAAGAAAAGGTAGAAGTTAACTCTGGATGCATAAATCAACCACTACCTCGAATAGACTCCAAGTACCGCTTGTATCAACTGTCATACGACACACTCATACCTTGATCTATATCGAAAGGGCACAGTAGGGTTGAGTAAGGTCTACTTGTACTCAATAGGTATCATAGGCCGACTAAGCAAAGTACAAAATAAAGCATGCAAAACACACACTAAGGGAATATCACCTGTAATTAGAAAATGTCCCAAACGGTAGTCAACACCATCCCTAATAATAGTCTTATAATATTCACATATATAACACACAAATACCAGGAAGATGAACAAGTATACAAATACCCTACACACAGTTATGAAGAAATAGTTCATATAGAAACATATCACATAAAAACGATAATAAAACATAGAATGAACTCAATTTAAATTTATGTATATATGTACACACACACACACACACACACACACATATATATATATATATATATATATGAAGTGCAATGAAGGTAATGATGATGATGCCCAAGGTTGTCGCACAACCTCCGTATACACATACCGAGCTATGCTCCTGGGTAAGACCCATGTGGGGTTTGTCAGCATATATAAAATACAATATCTATGAAACCTCTCTGGCACATCCCTCAATAGAGGGTCTATAATGATGTCACGCATCAGTGTTTCCAATATTTCCTCAGGTAGTACCAATGTTTCACAAGTGCATATAATATAAGGATGTAATGTTCACAACCAACCATAATGAGAGATCTAAATAATAAACCAAAATGCCAACCATGTTAACCAAATAAACTTAATATGCACAACAACTCATGAAACCAATATAATCATATACCAATAGATTGAGTTACACAACAATAAGTTATTGATACCACATAGAATGCAACATATGCTTTTCACCTGACAAATACTACCAAATATGCATACATAAGGGCCAACAACATCATATAAGACCCCACACAGTCACACATAGCATGCAGTGTCTCAAAATTAATAAGTCACAACAATATAGGCCCCCATAAAGGTACGAATAATAATATAGTCATTTCCATGATTTGGTTCCCACACTCTTAACATAATTTTTTTTAATCTATATTAACTATCCAGCTCAGTCCGAAGAATGTTAGGTCATAACCTACCTAAAAGGTTGAAGCCTACATAAACAAGCCTTTAATATAAGCTTTCACCTAAAGAATGGACCCAAAATCAACTAAAACACACAAATACAAAATCTATGCATTAAAAGGAAGGAAACGATACCCATATTGCCTACTTCCAAATTAAGGTCAAAACGGACCCCCAAAATGGGTTTTCAAAAAAAAAGGTAGAATCAAAACTTTAGTCCAAAAAATTATTTCCCATGATTAAAGGAAATTCTACAAGAAAACCTAAGTGAAAACGTGTAGTAATTACGGTTTAAGTCAGAGAGATGCTGATTTGGTCCTTCCGAGAAAAAATCCCCAAATTTCACCATTAAAATCCGAGTTTAAATAAGATTCATAGGATAAAATCAAAGAGAAGTAGTTGAAATAGGAGTTTGGAGCTTACCCAAGTTTTTTAAATTGAGGAAATCTCCTAAAACCCTAAAACACAAAGCTTGAAGTCACCAAAATAGTGAAGAAAATAAGACAAGAATTTTATATACCTAGATGTTAGGTTCCGCTAAAGCAGTCAAATTGCCTCTTTAGCAATTACCACTTAAGTGGTCAAGTACCACTTTAGTGGTACCCGCTTAACATTTCATTCTGCTAAGGTAGAAAAGGGACACTTTAGTGTCCTCTACTAAAGTGGATAAGGTACACTAAAGCACCCTTTCCCAGCTGGTAGCTGACCACTATAGTGGCCAAGTGGCGATTTAGCGTACACTACTAAAGTGGTCAAAGTGGCGCTTTAGCAGTTGTACCAGTTGAGTGGTGTACCATTGGAGACTTGGAAAATTTCGAATCTCAACGGACCCCTAGAGATTCGTTCAGAATCTTAAGAATGCAAACGAACTATACTACTATATAAAATATGATATTTTAAACTTAATGGACAGATCAAATTTTGAAAAACCATTATTTTCACAAAAGAACCCTTGAGACCTATTTCCATTGCTTTCCAAATGGTGGGTTATAATGGGATACAAAAGACATAAATCCTACCAGCAATGTTACAAACAAAAAATTGACGCTTTAGATCTTTTGGCCCATTACGTTTAGCCATCTGATACATAGATCAAATGATGTTGACCAAAGTCAACAAATAACCCTTTAAGGCCGCCAAAACCATAATGTCACACAAATTACACCGAAATGCATTGGGAGCTGTACCAATCATCCCCACACCTGAGAAATACCATAATGCAACCACGGGGAGCAGTAAAATGGTCAAATCACTTAAAAATAAATATTTCTCATAAATTACCAAAAATCAGGTTATTATATCATTCACTCCTAAAAATTTATTTCATTTTTAAACTAAAGGTAGTAAAAATATCTGAATCATCAAAAAATTGGGGATAATAATAATGCATATCAGACTCAACCTACCAAGTAGACTCATCAATAGGATGATGCCTTCACCAAACCATAACCATACGAATAACTCTAAATTACAATTATCTAACATCCCTGGCTAGAACAGAGATGGGCTCCCCTATAAAAGACAACCACTCAACCAATTAAACTGAATCCCAACAAATGACATGAGGCTCGTTTGGAATGTAATGCCGAAGCATAGAATTATGAAAAACTAGGTGAAAAACTGATAAATCCTAAAGTAATAATAACTCATAAGCTAAATCTCTAATAGTTTTAAGGATCTCTAAAGGTCCAATGTACCTATGGCTAAGCTTGCCCCTCTACCTAAACCTCTTCATGCCCTTCATGGGCGACACACAAAGGAATACACAATCACCAACACTAAATGTCAAGGCATAAAGTCTAAGATCCACATAGCACTTTTGCCTACTTTGAGCTACTCAAAATCTATCCTGAATAACCCAAACTCTATCCAAAGAATCATGAAGTAAGTCTATACCTTGAGGTCTAGTCTCAAATACCTCAAACCAACAGACTGGAGAGAGACAACGCTACTATACAAATCCTTAAAAGAGCCATCTCAATACTGGGATTGTAGCTATTATTATATGCAAACTCCGCCAAAGATAGACAATCCTCCCACTGACCTTAAAAATCCATAACGTAGGCATGAAACATATCCCCTAAAACCTAAATTGTCTACTCTGACTGACCATTCAATTACATGGTAAAAAGTTATGCGAAGATTTACATGGATACCCAGCTCCTCCTGAAATATCTTCCAAAAATGAGATGTGAACATTAAACCTCGATTAGAGATGATAGACTAAACTAGCATGCAACTCAGGATAAGGATAAAATAATGCCAAAATCCACTCTAACTCAATATATATGTTCACATACATGCATATATACACACACACACATATATATATTTATAATTCTGGGATACAGAACAAGGCCTAGTATGTAAGTTAAACACTTGCCTGGATCATATTGCTCAACCTTCATAAAAATACCTACGGGCTATATGGGTCCATCTACCCATGCTGAAAGGGTCCAGCCCTAGTGCGTGTTAGATGCATGAGCCGAAGGTATCAAGGAAGACTAGGGAATGCGCCTACCCCATGTTAATATAGTATACAAATATATGTATAAATTTTGTCTTATACATATAGTCATCACAACTAACCCTCAGACCAATAAATGTGAGTTTCCAGTATCACTCCTCTTAGGACATCTACTTTTACGGCTTAGCTACACAACCCCCTTAAAGCCCATATTAAAACAAGTTTCACATGACCCATTCATTAGACCAAGGAATTATCTATTAAGACACACCATAGGTATTATCGTACCCTTATGCTTGCAAGCTTATAATTATGCCATTACAATTCCATTAACTTGGAGGAATGCCACGACCCCCTTTGTTCTTTAAACAAATATGAGGAATACCTCGACCTCTTTTGGTTTATCAATTTTGCCAGGGGAATTCCTTGACCCTTTTTGGTTTATAAATTTTGCTCGGGGGAATGCCTCGACCCCCAAGCTTCTAATTTTAAAAATTAAGCATGGCCAACAAGGCATTCAAAATCCATATTTATTAGTTAAGCTTTTTATGTAATGCAATAGTATAGATAAGTAAGTCAAATCATGTGACATACTATCTTTAAATACCAATTACACTAGTGGGTTGTGGGAACATAATTTTCATAACAAATTTTCACTCCAAAGTTATCAATTTGGGAAAATACCCTAGCCCATTTTATATTTCTATTCCCATGCACCCAATTAGTTCAAAAACCATTAATAAAGAGCAAACAATGCATACTAAATCTTCGGGATTCAATTCAAGTAACATTTATTCAAAAATCCCAAACCCATATTCATAAACAAAATTAAATCATGTGAGTAACAATTTAAGCATATGATTTCAATAAAATAAGCTTTGGGAAAAAGTAACATGCCTTATATCATGTATTACAAAGAGAAATCAACCCTTTGATTCTCTAATTGGCAATTACATAGAAACCCTAGGTGTTCTTGACATAGGGATTTGAGAGAGAATAGAGTATGTTTTTTATAGTTAAAGTAATGGAAACAACTCTCTTTAGGTGTTTTATGGGCGTGGGTCCTAAGTGGGGAAGGAGGGAAATGACAAGAATGCCCCCACTTAAAAGTACAGAAAAAATTGTCAAGTCATCACGGGTCACCTTACGTTTCATGACATCTGAATAGAGTGGTCTCTATGACACGTGGTCTGAGTAGTAGCTCAAAGATCCCTCATTGTTGACTCTACGAGTCACACACTATGATTTGTGTGGTCTCACTACAACATATAGGGTCCTAGTCATGGTCAAGGGAGAAACATCAGGATTCTTTATTGGTTTGGTTACGAGGAGCCTTATACGACTCTTTTAGAGTCTTGATGACTAGTTGAGTCTAGTCATACTCTGAACAGACACTTTAGGAAACCTCACTAGTCACCCTACATTGGGGTCCTACGACCGATATGGACACCTTTTGACTTATAAGGTAAGTTGTAGTCAGGCAGTGAGTTAAAAAACTTAGGAATTTTCCAAGGCCAAAATCTGGGGTGTTATGTTCTCCCCGTCTCCCCTCCACTACATGATTATTCCTCTCTGAATAATGAGTCAAGGCATCCATTAGTAGAATTTAACACAGAAACAAAACCACAATTACTTTTAACAAAAAACAAAAAACAAAGATATTAAGGAATAGATATACCTTAAGCACAATTATCCAAAGCGAGAAACAAGAATGGATACTTGGACTTCATGTCCTCTTCAGTTTCCCATGGAGCTTCTTCAACCTTATGATTCCTTCACAAAACCTTCACCTTAGCTACATTATTAGTCCTCAAATGATAGGCTTGCTCATAAGACAAGTAATTTAAAATACCTACACTCTCCAAAGGAATAGCCATGGAAGGATTACCCATAAACTTCTTCCAAATAGAAACATGGAACACTAGATGGACAAAACCCAGACTCGATGGAAATTCCAACTCATAAGCCACATTGCCCACTCTTCTAGAAGTCAAGTATGGGCAAACATATGGGGAACTGAGATTTGGCTTCTTTCCAAACCTCAACACCCCTTTAACTGGAGACACATTCAAGAAAACCAAATCACCAACATCAAACTCTAATTCCCTATGCCTTACATCTACATAGGACTTTTGGAGACTCTAAGCAGTCTTAAGTATATCTCGATTCACCTTAACCTTTTTCATGGGTTGATGAACTAAGTATGGACCAAATAATCTAGTCTCACCTACTTTAATCCTCCCATAGGAGAACTATATCTCTAGCCAACTCTGCCCTGAAGCCCATCACTAGGAGAAAATTTAAGATTAGCCCTCGATGTTTATCTTACTTCACGTTTAAACACAACACTCCGCTCTAAGAGGTATCACTATGGACATATACTAGGGACACTTGTCTCTCTTATACTTAAAACCTTATCTATCCAGATGCTACATAGGGTTCATCACATTCATAAAAAATCCATGCCCTAATACATCCAATGACTTAACCCTCCGATCCATCAATTCCAACCTGGACCTCCAGCCTATGTATCACAACTTTCCCACTCCAATATTCCATAAGTCATCTACCTCATCTCTTCTACACACCCCATTAAGACTAATAATTTACTCACATAACTAAGGCATCGGTATCCTCGAGCTTACATAATCCATTCACCAAATTCAACATCTAAAGTTCAAACTTGGTGTCTAATAACCATCATGCACCACAAATAGAGTAACCCGCCTAAACTATATATAGATATGGTCAACCCTACAAGGAAGTCATCCTAAATTCCTTATTCATTTGCTGGTAACCTATACATATTCGAAGGAAGCCATCCTCCCTACACACTAAAAATAGAAGCACCTTTTAGATAAGTACTAGGGAGAACAAACCCTTGTCAAGAAGATCTTGCAACCGTCCCTTAAGTTATATCAACTCTGTCGAAGCCATTTAATAATAATGGATAAACATAGGACGAGTGTTCGAAACGAGATTAATCCCAAAAATCCATTCTCCTATCGGGAGAAACACTAGAAATATTATTAGGGAGCACCTCAAAAGATTCACAGACCACAGGGACAGACTGCAAAGAAGGGCCTTCAGAAATAGAATCCTTAGTATGTACTAGATAGTAGAGGTACCCTTTTGGAGATCAATTTTTAGGCTCTAAGATATGAAATGAACCTTTCCTTAGGCACTTGGGAACTACCTTCCATTCAATCACCGAATAATTTGGTAAATTAAAACTGACCCTAAGGTTCTGATAATGAATGCAACTAATCCATCCCTAAATTCACATCAAAGTCTACCATGTCTAACTATATTAGATCCATCAAGTCCTCACTACTATAGACCAACATCACACAACCTGTATAGACCTTTCAAGCCATAATGGGGTCACCTCCTTTGGAGGAAATTGAAAAAAGATCCAAAATACACTCAAGATCAAAATTAAAATAAACAGCCACATAAGGGGTCATATAAGATAGAGTAGTCCCCTGATCAAGGAAGCAATACAAATCATGGGGAAAGAGTTGTAACATATAAGCAACGACATCTGGTGATGCCTCAAACTCCTGGTGGGTAGCAAGAGTATAAAGACAATTTTAGTCAGTGCTGATATCAGAAGTAACAATTCCTGGTGTAAACAAACAAAGAGCTAGCAATCAAAATCTTATTGGCTCTAGTGGTAACAGTTATCGAAGGACAATGCCATTTCATATGATCAGGTTTACCATAATCGAAACATAGATTCTTATCCTAACGACAAAACCCACAATGCCAATGACCATAAAATCAACAAAGAGGATAGAGAGGGACTAACTGGGCTATACTAGACTAATACTGGGCACCTTGTGCCCTAGAACCAACATCCTTTTGAAAAGATAATTACCAGGCGACTTTGGGGAAGTGGCTTTAGTCGATGGGTATGAACCGGAATTTCCTGTACTCTATTCCTTAATCCACTGTCTCCCATGCCTACCACTATTGTGATGAAGCCCACCCTTGTTTGAATATCTAAACTTCTTATTCTTCCCCCCTATCTTAGCCTGATTCCTCTCTCACCAATAAGACCAGACTGGCCTGATAGAGAGACTAGTATCTTGGTCAACAGATAAATAGAATAGAGGTACTAAGCATTGTACACTTCTCCTTGAGGTGTTCGAAGAGAACTAGGGGGAACCAGCGGAACTCCACTAGGGTAATCAGAAGCAACGACCCTAGATCAGCTTTGTACCCAAGGGGTAGGACAAGTTCTGTCCATATTTTCCTTGGAAGAGACAAAAGTATTTCCATGAGAATTAATTTATTTAGGAAGCACAATTTGAAAAGCAAACATACGGGAATTAGAGGAGATTTCATGACCTTAGACTCTAAGCTCGAAGAATAGATCACAAGAAAGGGGAACATTCCTAAATACCTTATAGTCTCTACCTTAAAAGTTTGGCGTGCTACATACCCATAAAAGAGACTCTACTTGGCACAACTTTTTTGGACACCCAAGACACCAAACCTGGCTCTGATACCAACTGTCATGACCCAAATAAGGGCCTGACTGTGACGAGTATCTCAAGTCCATCGGGGACTGGAGATCACCCCCTTGCACCTAACCAAGCAATACCACATCCCCAATGTCAGATAAATTTTGAAAATACAGCAAGATAACATAAGGATTACCTAAAGATATTTAAACTATGTCTATAATTAGTCAATTGAAAAGCAATAAAATAAACTACCAACAACACCTAAGCCCACAATAATCCAACAAAGGTATCTAAACTAAGGAACAAAATTGAATACCAATAAATTGTACCTTCTCATTCAATCACCTAGTCATTTGGTAAATTGAAACTGACCCTACGGGTCTGATAATGAATGCAACTAATCCAACCCAAAAATCACATCAAAGTCTACCATGTCCAACAATGTTAGATCCACCAAGTCCTCACTACTATAGACCAACATCACACAACCCGTATTACCCTTCTAGCCACAATAGGTTACCTCTTTGGGAGAATATTAAAAAAATATCCAAAATACACTCAGGATCAAAATTAAAATAAACAGCCATAAAGGGGTCCTATATGATAGAGTAGACTCGTGATCAAGGAAGCAATACACATCATGGGGAAAGAGTTGTAATATACTAGCAATGATATCTGGTGATGCATAAGACTCCTTATAGGTAACAAGACTATAAAGACAATTTCAGTCAGTGCGGATATTAGAAGTAACACTCCTTGGTGTAAAAAATGGAGAGCTAGCAATCAAAATCTTATTAGCTCTAGTAGTAACATTGATCGAAGGACAATACCGCTTTATATAATTGGGTTAAACATATTTAAAACATCGATTCTTATCATCATGACAAAACCCATGATGCCAATGACCATAAAATCAACAAAAAGGATAATAAGGGACTAACGGGGCTCTACTAGACTAATACATGACACCTTATGCTCTAGGACCAACATTTTTTTGAAAATGATGATTACCAGGTGACTTTAGGGAATGGGCTTTAGTCGATGGGTATGAACCCAAATTTCCTCTGCTCTATTCCTTAGTCAATTGTCACCTATGTCTACTACTATTGTGATGACCCTCACCCTTCTCTAATTATCTAAAGTTCTTATTCTGCCTCTCCCCTATCTTATCCTGATTCCTTCTCCCACTAACAAGACCAAACTGTCCTGACAGAGAGAATACTATCTTGGTTAATAGATATATAAAATAGAGGAACTAAGCATTGGACACTTCTCCCTGAGGTGTTTGAAGAGGACTAGGGGAACCAGTAGAACTCTACTAGGATAATTAGAAGCAACAACCATAGATCGGCTTTGTACCTGAGGGGTAGGACAAGTTCAGTCCACATTATCCTTAGATGAGACAAAAGCATTTCCATGAGTATTAGATTTTTTGGGAAGCATAATTTCAAAAGCAAACATATGGGAATAATAGAAGATTTTATAACCTTAGACTCTAAGCTCAAAGAAAAGATCACAAGAAAGGAAAACATTCCTAAATACCTTATAGCCTCTCCCTTAGAAGTATGGCGCGCTAAATACCCATAAAAGAGACTCTACTTGGAAAGACTTTTTTTGACACCCAACGATACCAAACCTGGCTCTGATACTATCTGTCATGACCCAAACAAGGGCCTAACCGTAATGAATATATTAAGTCCACCGAGGACTGGAGATTACCCCTTTGCACCTGACCAAGCAACACCACATCCCTAAAGTCGGATGAATTCTAAAAATATAACAAGATAACATAAGGATAAGCTTAAAGATAGTTAAACTATGTCTATATTTAGTCAAAAGAAAATTAAAAAAATAACCTACCCACAACACACAAGCCCACAGCAATCCAACAAAGGTATCTAAACTAAGGAAAAAAATTTTATACCAATAAATTATACCTTCTCATTCAATCATCGGCTCATTTGGTAAATTGAAACTGACCCTACGGGTCTGATAATGAATACAATTAATCTATCCCAAAAATCACATCAAAGTCTACCATGTCCAACTCTGTTAGATCCACCAAATCCTCACTACTATGGACCAAGATCACACAACCCTTTTAAACCCTTCTAGCCACAATGGGGTCACCTCCTATCGAGGATACTAAAAAATATTCAAAATACACTCAGGATCAAAATTAAAATAAAAAGCCATATAAGGGGTCATATAAAATAGCGTAGACCCCTAATTAAAGAAGTAATACATATCACGGGGAAAAAGTTGTAACATACCAACAACGACATCTGGTGATGCCTCAAACTCCTACTGGGTAACAAGACTATAAAGACAATTTCAGTCAGTGCTGACATCAGAAGTAACACTTCTTGGTGTAAAAAAAAGAACGGGCAATAAAAATCTTATTGGCTCTTGTAGTAACATTGATCGAAGGACAATGCAGCTCCATATGATTAAGTTAACCATAATTGAAACATCAATTCTTATCCTTACGACAAAACCCATGATGTCAATGACCATAAAATCAACAAAGAGGATAGGGAGGGGCTAACAGGGCATGACTAGACTAATACTGAGCACCTTGTACCCTAGGACCAACACACTTTTAAAAATGATGATTACCAAGCAACTTTGGGGAAGAAGCTTTAGTCGATGGGTATGAACCATAATTTACCCTGCTCTCTTACATAGTCCACTGTCTCCCATGTCTACTACTATTGTGATGACCCCTACCCTTCTTTAAATATTTAAACTTCTTATTCTGCCTCTCCCCTATCTTAGCCTGATTCTTTCTTCCACCAACAAAACCAGACTGGCCTGACAAAGAAACTACTATCTTGGTCAACAGACAAATAAAATAGAGAAACTAAGCATTAGACACTTATTCATGAGGTATCGGAAGAGGATTGGGGAGAACCCGTAGAACTCATATTTGGTAATCAGAAGCTACGACCCTTGATCGTCTTTGTACCCGAGGGTAGGAAAAGTTCTGTCCACATTATCCTTAGACGAGACAAAAGTGTTTCCACGAGCAATAGATTTTTTGGGAAGCATAATTTGAAAAGCAAACATACGGGAATTAGAGAAGATTTCATGACCTTAGACTCTAAGTTCGAAGAATAGATCACAATAAAGTGGAAACAAACCTAAATACCTTATGGCCTCTCCCTTATAAGTGTGGCACGCTATATACCCATAAAAGAGACTCTACTTGGCACGACTTTTTTGGACACCCAATAACCCCAAACCTGGCTCTTTTAGCATCTGTCATGACCCAAAAAAAAGGCCTGACAATGATGAGTATCTCAAGTCCATCGAGGATTGGAGATCACCTCCTTGCACCTAACCAAGCAACACCACATCCCCAATATCGGATGAATTCTGAAAATATTACAACATAACATCAGGATAAGCTTAAAGATATTTAAACTATGTCTATAATTAGTCAATCGAAAATCAGAAAAATAACCTACCAACAACCCCCAAGCACACAGTAATCCAACAAAGTCAGCAAAACTAGGGACAAAAATTGAATACCAATAAATTGTACCTTCTCATTCAATCACC
The DNA here is from genome assembly GCF_002878395.1 of Capsicum annuum. Lineage (NCBI taxonomy): Eukaryota > Viridiplantae > Streptophyta > Magnoliopsida > Solanales > Solanaceae > Capsicum > Capsicum annuum. Next base: position 105,537,291 of record NC_061113.1, on the reverse strand, counting down.
AGCTCATTTGGTAATTTGAAACTAATCCTATAGTGTGATAATGAATGCAAATAATCCATCCCTAAGATCACATCAAAGTCTACCATGTCCAACTTTGTTAGATCCACCAAATCCTCACTACTATGGACCAACATCATACAACCCATATAGATCTTTCTAGCCATAATGGGGTCACCTCCTAGAGAGGATATTGAAAAAAGATCTGAAATACTCTCAGGATTAATATTAAAATAAATAGCCGCATAAGGGGTCATATAAGATAGAGTATACCACTAATCCATCCCCAAAATCACATCAAAGTCTACCATGACAAAGTCTGTTAGATCCACCAAATCCTAACTTCTATGGATCAAAAGCACACAAACCGAATATACCCTTCTAGCCACAATAGGGTCACCTCTAAAGGAGGATATTGAAGAAAGATTTGAAATACACTCAGGATAAAAATTGAAACAAACAGCCACATAAGGGGTCATATAAGATACAATAAACCCCTGATCAGGGAAGCAATACACAAAATGGGGAAAGAGTTGTAATATACTGCAATGACATCTGGTGATGCCTCAGAACCCTTGTGGGTAACAAGACTATAAAGACAATTTCAGTCAGTGTTGATATCAGAAATAAAACTCCTTGGTGTATAAAATGAAGAGCTAGCAATCAAAATCTTATTAGCTCTAGTAGTAATACTGATCGAAGGACAATGTCGCTTATATGATGGAGTTAACCATAATTGGAACATCGATTCTTATCCTCATGATAATACCCACGATGCCAATGACCATAAAATCAACAAAGAGGCTAGGGAGGGACTAACTAAGCTCTACTAGACTAATAATAAGGAAATTGTACCCTAGGATCAACACCCTTTTGAAAATGGCGATTACCAGGCAATTTTGGGGAAAAGGCTTTAGTTGATGCATATGAACTAGAATTTCCCCTGCTCTCTTCCTTAGATCACTGTCTCCCATGTCTACTACTATTCTGATAACCCCTACCCTTTTCTAAATATCTAAACTTTTTATTCTGCCTCTTCCCTATCTTAGCCTGATTCTTTCTCCCACAAATAAGACTAGACTAGCCTGACAGAGTGACTACTATCTTGGTCAACAGTTAAATAAAATAGAGGAACTAAGCATTGGACACTTATCCCTTGGGTATTCGAAGAGGACTAGGGGGAGCCAGTAGAACTCCCTTAAGGTAACAAGAAGCAACGACCCTAGATCAGCATCATACCCGAGAGGTATGGCAATTTCTGTTCACATTATCCTTAGATGAGATAAAAGCGTTTCCCCGAGCATTAGACTTTTTGGGAAGCATAATTTGAAAAGCAAACATATGGGAATTAGAGAAGATTTCATGACTATAGACTCTAAGCTCGAATAATAGAACACAAGAAAGGGAACCATTCTTAAATACCATATAGCCTCTCCCTTATAAGTGTGGCACGCTTTATACCCATAAAAAGACTCTATTTGGCATGAATTTTTTGGACACCCAAAGAAAACAAACCTGGCTCTGATACCATATGTCATCACCCAAATAAGGGCCTGATCATGACGAGTATCTCAAGTCCGCCGGGGATTGGAGATCACCCACGTAACTAAGCAACACCACATCCCCAATGTTGGATAAATTCTAAAAATATAACAAGATAGCATAAGGATAAGGTTAAAGATATTTAAACTATTTCTATAATTAGTCAATCAAATATTAGAAAAATAACCTACCAACAACACCCAAGCCCAATGTAATCCAACAGAGGCATCTAAAAAACGGACAAAAATTAAATACCAATAAATTGTGTCATCTTATTCAATCACTGGCTCATTTGGTATATTGAAACTAACACTATGGGTCCAATAATGAATACAACTAATTCATCCATGAAATCACATCAAAGTCTACTATGTCCAACTCTGGTAGATCCACAAAAACCTTACTACTATAGACCAACATCATACAACCCGTATAGACCCTTCTAGCCATAATGGGGTCACCTCTTAGAGAGGATATTAAAAAAAGATATGAAATACACTAAGGATTAAAACTAAAATAAACAGCCATATAAGGGGTCATGTAAGATAGAGTAGACCCCTAATCAAGGAAGCAGCACACATTATGGGGAAAGAGTTGTAACATACCAGCAATGACATCTAGTTATGCCTCAAACTTGTGGTGGGTAGCAAGATTATAAACACAATTTTAGTCAGTACTGATATTAGAATTAATACTCCTTAGTGTAAAAAATGAAGAGATAGCAATCAAAATCTTATTGGCTCTAGTAGTAACACTTATTGAAGGACAATGCCACTTCATAAGATCGGGTTAACCATAATTAAAACATTGATTCTTATCCTCACAAGAAAATCGATTATGCCAATGACCATAAAATCAACAAAGAGGATTGAAGGGACTAACTGGGCTCTACTAGACTAATACTGGGCACCTTGTGCCCTAGGATTAATACCCTTTTGAAAATGATGATTTCCAAGTGACTTTAGGGAAGGGGCTTTAGTCGATAGGTATGGTCCGAAATTTCCCCTACTCTCTTCCTTAGTCCACTGTCTCCCATGTCTACCACTAGTTGGATGACCCCCACCATTCTCTAAATATCTAAACTTTTTATTCTGTTTCTCCGCTATCTTAGCCTGATTCCTTCTCCCACCAATAAGAATAGACTGGCCTAACTGAGAGACTAGTATCTTGGCCCACAGATAAATAGAACAGAGGAATTGAGAATTGGACACTTCTACCTAAGGTGTCCAAAGAAAACTAGGGGGAACCAGTGGAAATCCACAAGGGTAATCAGAACCAATGACCCTAGATCAGCATTATACCCGAGGGGTAGGATAAGTTCTGTCCACATAATCCTTAGACGAGACAAAAGCATTTCCATGAGTAGTAGATTTTTTGGGAAGTATAATTTGAAAAGCAAACCTACAGGAATTAGAGGAGATTTTATTACCTTAGACTCTAAGCTCGAAGAATAGATCATAAGAAAGGAAAATATAACTAAATACCTTATAGCCTCTAGCTTATAAGTATGGTGCACTATATATCCATAAAAGTGACTCTACTTGGCATGACTTATTTGGACAACTAATGACACCAAAACTGGCTTTGATACTATCTATCATGACCCAAACAAGGGTCTAACCATGACGAGTATCTCAAGTCCGTTAGGGACTGGAGATCACCCCCTTACACCTAACCAAGCAATACCATATCCCTAATGTTGAATGAATTTTTAAAATATAAAAAGATAACATAAGGATAAGATTAAAGATATTTAAACTATGTCTATAATTAGTCAATCGAAAATCGGTAAAATAACCTACCAACAATACTCAATCCCACAGTAATCCCATAACGGACTCTAAACTAGGGACCAAAATTGAATATCAATAAATTGTAACTTCCCATTCAATCACCAGCTCATTTGGTAAATTGAAATTGACCCTACGGGTCTGATGATGAATGCATCTAATCCATCCCTAAAATTACATCAAAGTCTACCATGTCCAACTCTATTAGATCCACCAACTCCTCACTACTATAGACCAATATCACACAACCTGTACAAACCCTTCTATCCACCATGGGGTCACCTCCTAGGGAGGATATTGAAAAAAGATCCGAAATATACTTAGGATCAAAATTTAAATGAACAGCCAAATAAAGGGTCATATAAGATAGAGTAGACCCCTGATCAAAGAAGCAATGCACATCACGGGGAATGAGTTATAACATACCAGCAATGATATCTGGTGATGCCTCAGACTCCTGGTGGGTAGCAAGACTATAAAGACAATTTTAGTAAGTGTTGATATCAAAAGTAACACTCCTTGGTGTAAAAAAGGAAGAGCTAGTAATCTAAATCTTATTGGCTCTAGTAGTAACACTGATCGAAGGACAATGCCACTTTATATGATCCGGTAAACCATATTGAAACATTATTTTTAATCCTCACAACAAAACCTACGATGCCAATGACCATAAAATAAACAAAGAGGATAGGAAGGGACTAAGTGGGCTCTACGAGACTAATACTAGGCACCTTTTGCCCAAGGACCAACCCCCTATTGAAAATAACGATTACTAGGCGACTTTGGGGAAGGGGCTTTAGTTGATGGGTATGAACCATAATTACCCCTTTTCTCTTTCTTAGTCCACTGTCTTCCATGTCTATTAAAATTGTGATGACCCCCACCCTTTTCTAAATATCTTAACTTCTAATTGTGCCACTTCCCTATCTTAGCCTGATTTCTTCTCCCACCAATAAGACCAGACTGACCTAACAGAGAGACTACTATCTTGGTCAACAGATAAATAGAATAGTGGAACTAAGAATTGGATACTTCTCCCTAAAGTATCCGAAGAGGACTAGGGGGAACCAGTGGACCTCCACTAGGGTAATCAGAAGTAATAACCCTAAATCGGCTTTGTACCCGAGGGGTAGGGTAAGTTCTGTCCACATTATCCTTAGACTAGACAAAAGCATTTCCACAAGCATTATATTTTTTGGGAAGCATAATTTGAAAAGCAAACATGTGACAATTAGAGGAGATTTCATGACCATTGACTCTAAGCTAGAAGAATATATCACAAGAAAGGGAAATATTCCTTAAAAGTGTGGCGTGCTACATACCCATAAAAGAGACTCTACTTAGCATGACTTTTTTGTACACCCAATGACACCAAACCTGGCTATGATACCATCTATCATAACCCAAACAAGGGCCTGACCATGATGAGTATCTCAAGTCTGTCGGGGACTGAAATCACCCCATTGCACCTAACCAACCAATACCATATCCCAATGTCGGATGAATTCTTAAAATATAACAAGATAACATAAGGATAAGCTTAAAGATATTAAAACTATGTCTATAATTAGTCAATCAAAAATCAGCAAAATAACCTACCAACAACACTCAAACCCACAGTAATCCATCAAAGGCATCTACACTAAGGACAAAAATAGAATATCAATAAATTGTACCTTCTCATTAAATCACCAGCTCATTTGGTAAATTGAAACTAACCCTATGGGTCTGATAATGAATGCATCTAATCCATCCCCAAAATCACATCAAATTTTATCATGTCCAACTCTATTAGATCCACCAATTCCTCACTACTATGGACCAATATCACTGAACCTGTATAGACCCTTCTATCCATAATGGGGTCACCTCCTAGGGAGGATATTGAAAAGAGATCCAAAATATACTCAAGGTCAAAACTTAAATAAACAGCCATATAAGGGGTCATATAAGATAGAGTAGACCCCTGATCAAGGAAGCACTACACATCACGGGGAAAGAGTTGTAACATACCAGCAATGACATCTGGTGATACCTCAGACTCTTAGTGGGTAATAGAAGTTTGAAGACAATTTCAGTTAGAGCTGATATCAGAAGTAACACTCTTTGGTGTAAAAAATGAAGAGCTAGCAATCAAAATCTTATTGGCTCTAGTAGTAACACTAATTGATGGACAATACCACTTTATATGATCGGGTTAACCATAATTGAAACATGATTCTTATCCTTACAATAAAATCCACGATGCTAATGACCATAAAATAAACAAAGAGGATAGAGAGGGACTAACTGGGCTATAAAAGGCAAATACTAGGCACCTTGTACCTTAAGACCAACACCCTTTTGAAAATGATGATTACCAGGTGACTTTAGTCGATGGGTAAAAACTAGAATTTCCCCTGCTCTCTTCCCTAGTCTACTATTTCCCATGTCTACTAATGGTGTGATGACCTCCACCCTTCTCTAAATATCTAAACTTCTTATTCTTTCTCTTCTCTATCTTAGCCTGATTCTTTCTCCCACCAATAAGACCAAACCGGACTGACAGAGAGACTACTATCTTGGCCAATAGATAAATAAAATAGAGGAACTAAGCTTTGGACACTTCTTATTAAGGTATATAAAGAGGAATAGGGGAAACCATTAGAACTCCACTAGGGTAATCAAAAACAACGGCCCATGATCAGCTTTGTACCCGAGTGGTAGGACAAGTTCTATCCACATTATCCTTAGACGAGGCAAAAATATTTCCATGAGCATTACATTTTTTGGGAAGAATAATTTGAAAAGTAAACATATGGGAATTATAAGAGATGTCATGACCTTAGACTCTAAGCTCGAAGAATAGATCACAAGAAAGGGAAATATTCCTAAAAACCTTATAGCCTCGCCCTTAAAAGTGTGGCGTGCTACATACCCATAAAAGAAACTCTACTTAGCATGACTTTTTTGGATACCCAATGACATCAAACCTGGCTCTGGTACCATCTGTCATGATCCAAACAAGGGCCTGACCATGACGAGTATATTAAGTCCATCGGGGACTGGAGATCACCCCCTTGTACCTAACCAAGCAACACCACATCCCCAATGTCAAATGAATTCTAAAAATATAATAAGATAACATAAGGATAGGCTTTAAGATATTTAAACTATCTCTATAATTAGTCAATCAAAAATCAAAAAAATAACCTATCAACAACACTCAAGCCCACAGTAATCCAACAAAGGCATCTAAATTAGGGACAAAAATTAAATACCTATAAATTGTACCTTCTCATTTGGTAAATTGAAACTGACCCTACGTGTCCGATAATAAATGCAACTAATCCATCCCCAAAATTACATCAAAGTCTACCATGTCCAACTCTATTAAATCCACCAAATTCTCATACTATGGACAAACATCACACAACCCGTATAGACCATTCTAGCCATAATGTGGTTACCTCTTAGGGAGGATATTGAAAAAAGATCCGAAATACAATCAGGATCAAAATTAAAATAAATAGCCACATAAGGAGTCATATAAGATAGAGTAGACCCCTGATCAAGAAAGCAGTACAAATCACAGGGAAAGAGTTGTAACATACCAGCAATGACATCTGGTGATGCCTCAGACTCTTGGTGGGTAGCAAGAGTATAAAGATAATTTCAGTCAGTGCTGATATCAGAAGTAACACTCCTTAGTTTTAAAAATGAAGAGCTAGCAATCAAAATCTTATTGGCTCTAGTAGTAACACTGATCGAAGGATAATGCTGCTTTATATGATTGGGTTAACCATAATTGAAATATTAATTCTTATCCTCATGACAAAGACCATGATGCCATGACCATAGAATCAACAAAGAGGATAGAGAGAGACTAATTGGGCTCTACTAGAATAATACTGGGCACCTTATGCCCTAGGACCAATACCCTTTCAAAAATAATGATCACTAGGTGACTTTGGGGAAGGGGCTTTAGTTAATAGGTATGAACAAGAATTTCCCCTGCTATCTTTCTTAGTCCACTGTCTCCCATTTCTACCACTATTGGGATGACTCCCACCCTTCTCTAAATATATAAAATTATTATTCTTCGTCTCCCCTATCTTAGCCTAATTCCTACTCCCACCAACAAGACCAAACTGGCCTGACAGAGAGACTACTATCTTGGTCAATAAATAGATAGAACAGAGAAACTAAGCACTAAAACTTCTCCTTAAGGTGTCCGAAGAGGACTACGGGGAACCAATGGAACTCTACTAGGGTAATCAGAATCAATGACCCTAGATCGGCTTTATACCCAAGGGGTAGGACAAGTTCTGTCCATATTATCCTTAGATGAGACAAAAGCATTTCCACGGGCATTAGATTTTTTGGGAAGCATAATTTGAAAAGAAAACATTCGGGAATTAGATGAGATTTCATGACCTTAGACTCTAAGCTCGAAGAATAGGTTACAAGAAAGAGAAACAATCCTAAATACTTTATAGTCTCTCCCTTATAAGTGTGGCATGCTACATACCCATAAAAGAGACTCTACTTTGCATAATTTTCTTGGACACGCAATGACACAAAACCTGGCTCTGATACCATCTGTCATGACCCAAACAAAGGCCTGACCATGATGAGGATCTTAAGTCTATCAGGGATTAGAGATCACCCCCTTGCTACTAACCAAGAAACACCGCATCCCCAATGTCGGATGAATTTTTAAAATATAACAAGAGAGCATAAGCATAAGATTAAATATATTTAAATTATGTCTATAATTAGTCAATTAAAAATTAGTAAAATAACCTACCAACAACACCCAAGCTCACAGTAATCTAATAAAGGCATCTAAACTAAAGACTAAAATTAAATACCCATAAATTGTAGGGACATGCCCTAGACAATAGCCAAAATAAGTATGAACACTCAGAGACATAAGAGACTAAAACATGAAATATATACTTTTGGTGTATGGAAGCTCACAACTTCAATGTCTACTCACGAATTGACCCTAAATTGAATCACTGTGAAGGAAAAGTAAAAGTATGGTCAATTCTTGCATCACATAAGGATACAATATTCGTAGATGGTTAGCAAGGTGAATGCTAGCATATAACTCTGGGATAAGGATAACATAATGCCATGATCTACAGTTTTAAACTCATTCAAAATCTAATGCACATAGTCAAATGCATATATATATACATACATATATTTATATATATATCACATATCGGGATAGGGAAGAAGGCCTAACATGCACTTTAAAACTTTATCGCAGATTATACAGCTCAACCATCATATAATAGTAACCATAGGCTATATGGGCCCCAGCTCTCACCCCCTAGTTGGGCCCCAGTACATGTAGCTCATGAGCCAAAGAAAGATCATATATATATGCATGGGGGATTTGAACGCTTCAATATATACGAAGGTGACTTAGTCACCGGATCATGAAATATGATTTGGTGAACTCAAACCCTCAAATCATTATAACATTAATAAGATGTACTTAAACTACCTAGTCATTAAAGAAGGGACTCAAACCCCAAGCCATAACCACCTCTGCACCGGTTAGCGCGATTCCCAGTGTCGGTCACTCAGACCTCTACTTTTATGACTCAGCTATGTAACACTCTTTTAAATCCCAATTAAAATATTTTTCACATATTCCTATTCACTGAACCATATTTCCCATTAAGGCATACATCATCGGTATCGTCATACCAACCATACTTGCAAGATATCAACAACATGCCCAAATAATTACATCACTTGGGGGAATTCACAACCCCCTCGGTTCAATTATGCAATAATTTTTGAAAACACAAATCCATAAGGTTCAATTCAATATCAGAATACAATAGTTCAAGAATAATTCAATTCTCATATTTCTCATAAATACAAATGAATTTCACATTACGGGGTTGGGATCATAAACACTTCAAAAGTCATAAGTTTGGGAAAATCGTAATTCCCAAGTTCATTCACCTTAACCATGCACCCACAAGTTGAAAACCGTATTTAAAGCATGATTAATCATAAATAAACCATAGAAAGACATTGTTCCACAATAAGCGTTAAAACCCCTTAACCCTTATTATAAAACCAACATGAATATCTCATAAACAATACTTTAAAATATGTTCTTTAAATAAATTAACAATGAGGAAAGTGTAACATGCCTGAAATACCTAATATTATGGAGAGAACTTGCCCTTAGAAGCTTTAGTTGACCAGCTTCATAGAAACCCTATGTATTGTTGCTTGAGTGAGTTTTTAAGAGAGGAGAGTGTTTTCTTTGATGAGTTATAAATGAAAATAAAGTCTCAATATGGTTTATATGTCATGGGTTATGCTTAGGGAAATAGGGAAATGTCCAAAATATCTTTAGTAAAGAAGCTGAAAAACACTGCCCAGTTGCTACGAGTTACCTTATGACTCATAGCGTAACTCTATGACTTGGATCATCCAATCGTAAAAAAACTAGAAACTTCTTAGGCTCTTTACTGTAAACCCTACAATTAGCACCCTACGTCTCATAATGATACACTACGACTTGTAGGGTCAAGTCTTAGTCTCAACTATTTCCATAGAGGCACTACACTAGACAACTTACGAAATATCCTCCTTATGACTCGTTAGGAGTCTATACAACTCATTTAGTTTAGTAGTTATCAAGATAATGACTGAGCCAAATCCTTTAGAGCTTATTACTACTGGGTCATATGACTCATAAAGACATATTATGACTCATCGAGTGAGTCGTTGCCAGGGTAGAAAACTTAAATCTCAAAAAATCTCCAAGGACTAAAAACTCGAGGTGTTATAATTATTCATCCTAAAGGACATAACTAAGAACTTGTAGTGACCATATTGGGTATGGAAAAAAGTATTAGGGATATCCACCTCCCTAATCTTCAGCTGATGATAAATCGACCAAAGTTCAATCGTAGAGAAACACTTAGCACCTTTAAGTTGGTCGAATAGGTCATGAATCCTAGGAAGAGGATACTTATTCTTCATAGTCACCTTATTATACTCCCAATAGTCTATACACATTCAAAGGAAACTATCTCTTTTATGCACAAAAAGAATAGGAACACCCTATGGAGAAACACTAGGAAGGATAAAATCTTTATCAAGAAGATCTTTAAATTGCTCCTTAAGTTCTTTCAACTCAACTGAAGCCACTCAATAAGAGGGGATAGATATAGGATGAGTATTTGAAAGAAGATCAATCCCAAAGTCTATTTCCTTACTAGGAGGAATACCAGGAAGGTCATCGAGAAGCTCATTAGGAAACTTATTGACGACACAGATAGATTATAATGAAGGGACCTCAAAATTAGAATTCTTAACTCAAACTAGGTGATATAAGCACCCCTTGGGAATCAATTTCTGGACTCTAAGATAATAAATAAACCTTCCCTTAGGCACTAGGGAACTCTTCTACCACTCAATCACTAATTTATTTGGGCATTGGAATTTGACCCCTTGGGTTCTACAATCATGAGACCCAATTCACCCCTAATATCACATTAAAATCTAACATATCTAAATCTATTAGATCCACCCACGTCTCCATACCATAAATAGATACCACATAATGCCTAGAGAACCTTTTAGCCATAACAGAGTCACCCAATGAGGTAGACACAAAAAAAAGATTAGAAATACATTTAGGACCTAAACTAAAATATATAGCTACATAAGGGGTCACATAAAAAGAGTAAACTTTACATTAAGAAAGAAATATATGTCATGAGAGAAGAGTTGTATCATACCAGTGACAATATTAGGAGAAGCCTCAGCTTCCTGACGGGTGGCAAGAGCATATAGATAATTTTGACCAATGCTGGTTCCAAAAGTAGAACCCTTTGGTGTTAGAACTAAAGATGTAGAAACCAAAACCTTATTATCTCCTATAGCGACCTCGCCTGTAGGATAGTTCCTCTGAATATGGCTAGGTTAGCCATATCTGAAGCACTTATTTCTCACTTTATCACAAAAATATTCCTATATTCCTCATACCCTCTTCTTTATAAGAGTGGTAAGCTATACATCCATAAAAGAGACTCTACTCGACATGAATTTGCGCATACAAAATTCACCATGAACCTAGGGCTCTGATACCAACTTGTTATGACCCAAACCAGGGTCTGGCCATAACAGGTACTCAAGTCCATCGAGGATTAGAGACCACACCCATTACCCTAGCCAACCACAACACAATACAACTAGCAGCGAATGAATTCTGAACATATAACAAGATAAGCTGAGTTTTTACAATATAATAAGATAGGTAACTCAGAAAAAAATTTAGATTTCAACAACATCCCAATCGACAGTAAACCATAAAGCCTCTACTAGTTGAAAACAATCTATGTTAGAACATGCCCTAGATGATACCTAAAAGAACCATGTAAAATAGTTATTTACATAAAATAAATGAAGAAGTAATAGCCTTCCATAGGAAAAAGGCTTATCACTTCAAGCAAACTTACAAATAATCCAAGATCACCTATCACTGTATAAAAAAAGCAGAAGTTTCTCCAGTTCCTGCATTGGATAGAGGTACAGAGTTTGGAGATGGTTAGCGAGTTGAGCTCTAGCATGTAACTCAGGATAAGGATAAAATAATTCTAATTCAAAATATAGTCCAACTCAATGTACATGTTCACATATATACATACATACATATTTATATATAAGATATTAGGATATGAAAAAGGCTTAGTATGGAAGTAAAACATTAGCCTAGACTATGTAGCAAAACTATCATAAAAACAACGATAATCTATATGTGTCCATCTCCTCTTGCTAGAAAGACCTAGTGCGTGTTAGTCGTATGAACCAAAAGTATCAAGAAAGATCAGGCAATGCCCAGACCTAATGTCAATCCATAATACAAATATATGTATAAAGTGTGTCATATGCACATAGTTATCATGACCAACCCTCACACTAGCAAATGTGAGTTTCCAGTATCAATCCCCTTGGGATATCTACCTTCATAGCTTAGCTACACAACCCCATTTAAGCCCTTATTAAAATAAGTTTCACCTGACTCATCCATTTAACAAATGAATTATCCATTAAGGAACACCATAGCTATCATCAAACCCTTACGTTTGTAAGCTTATAATTATACCATTACTATTCTATTAACTTGGGGGAATGCCATAACCCCCTTTATTCCTTAAATTAATATAGGGAATGCCTCGACCCCTTTTGGTTTATCAATTTAGCATATAGGATTGATTTGACTCCAATGCTTCAAATTTTAATAAATCAAGCATGACCAATAAGTCCTTCAAAATCCATGTTTATTAGTTTATCCTTTCATGTAATGCTATAGTATAGGTAAGTAAGTAAAATTATGTCACAAACTATCTTTCAAAATAAATTATTACCTAACTGGGTCGAGGGAATACAATTTCCACCACAAATTTTTAATCCAAAATCATCATTTTGGGGGAATACCTCAACCCCCTTTCCAATTCTCATATCCATACACCCATGCCTCGACCCCTTTTGGTTTATCAATTTAGCATATAGGATTGATTTGACTCCAATGCTTCAAATTTTAATAAATCAAGCATGACCAATAAGTCCTTCAAAATCCATGTTTATTAGTTTATCCTTTCATGTAATGCTATAGTATAGGTAAGTAAGTAAAATTATGTCACAAACTATCTTTCAAAATAAATTATTACCTAACTGGGTCGAGGGAATACAATTTCCACCACAAATTTTTAATCCAAAATCATCATTTTGGGGGAATACCTCAACCCCCTTTCCAATTCTCATATCCATACACCCAATTAGTTCAAAAACCATTGATAAAGTACAAATAATGCATATTAAGTTATAGGAATTCAATTCAAGTAACATTTATCCCAAAACCCTCAAACCCATATTCATAAACCATTATTAAGTTATTTAATTAACAATTTAAACATATGCTTTTAAAAAAATAAGCTTTGTGGAAGAGTAACATACCTGAGATATCAAGAATTACAGAGCGAATTAACCATTTAAAGCTCTAAATGTCAATTCCTTAGAAACCCTAGGTGTTCTTGACTTAGGGATTTGATAGAGAAAATAGTATGTTTTTGATTATTTAAGGGATGGAAACAACCATCTTTTGATGTTTCATAGACGTAGGTACTAAGAAGGGAAAAAGGGAAATATCAAGAATTGCCCCAATTAAAAGTGCAAAAAAAGTTGCCCAATCATCAAGAGTCACCTTTCGACTTGTGATGTCTGACTGCAAGTAGGTGACTCTTGATGATTGGGCAACTTTTTTATAGGACTCGTAGTCTGATAAGTAGCTTAAGCACCCCTCACTATTAGTCCTATGAGTCACACACTATAACTCATAAAGTGTCACTGTGACATGTAGTGTCCTAGTTATGTCAAGAAGGAATCATCAATCTCATTTACTAGTTTTTATATGAGGAGAATTATATTACTTTCTTAGAGTTTTGATGACTTATTGAGTCTAGTCGTACTCAGAACAGACAATTTGGGAAACCTCACTGGTCACCCTATAATTAAGGTTATACGACCCGTATGGACACATTATGACTCATAAGGTAGGTCATAGTCAGGGCATTTAGTTCAAAAACTTAGGAATTTTCCTAGGACAAAATCTGGGTTGCTAGATAAAAGTAGTGCCTCAACAAATTCAAGGCAAAAATAATTGCACATAAATCTAAATCATGGGTAAGGTAAATCCACTTGTGGGTCTTCAACTGAAGATAAGTATACACAACTGATTTATCCTCCTACATTAGTAAAACACCTAATCTAATAGCAGAAGTATTATAGAAGATGACAAAACCCATTCCCTACTTGGGAAAAGTTAAGATAAAAGCTGAAGTCAACAAATTCTTGAGCTTTTGTAAGCTCACCTATCAAGATTTGTACCACTGAAAGAAAATCTTCTTCCAATTGAACTTGGTCAATAGAGCTATAATAGATGTAAAACCCCCAACAAAGCATCAATAGTGGCCAGCTAAACACAAAAAAACACAAAATCTCAGTAGAAGAAGTAGGCCTATCCTAATCACAAACTATTGTAATTTTTTCCATATCGACCATAATACTATCCTTGGTCACCACATGACCTAAGAAAGAAATAGTCTCCTGCCAAACTTACATTTGGAGAGCTTAGTATATAACTTCTCATACCTTAATCCTTAAAGCACAATCTGTTAATACTTCTCATGATTGAACTTACTCTTGGAATAAAAAAAAGATATCATCTTAAATACAATAACAAAAGAGTTGAGATATAATTAAAAAAACTAGTTCACCATCTTTATAAATATCGGTGGGCCATTGGTCAGCCAAAGAACATTACCAAGAACTCATAATGTATGTATTGAGTCCCAAAAGCTGACTTCTAGATATCTTGAGCTATAATCTTAAACTGATGATACCCGAACCTCGGATCAATTTTCAAAAATACTAAATCACAATAAAGCTGATCAAATAAATCATTAATATAAGAAAGAGGATACTCATTCTTAATCATTACATTATTTAACTGTTGATAATCATAACACATATGCCTACACTCATCTTTTTTATTTACAAAAAAGATAGGTGTACCCCAAGATGATACACTAGGTTAGATAAGTCCCTTATCCAACAACCCTTGTAACTAATTCTTTAATTTCTTCATCTTTGATAGGGCTATCTTATAAGGAAGAATAGAAATGGGCTTGGTTCCTGGCTAAATTTTAATATCAAAGTAAATATCATGATACAGAGGTATTATCTTTGGTATGGTGTTATCTTTGGTATGGATTGATTATCTTGCTTTAATGATATCCTAGATTGTTATGCTAAGACTGTGACCTTATATTTTATTGGTGTACCAAGGATAGCTTAGATATGTGTAATTTATTTGGGTCGCAAGAGAGTAATATCTTTACTTCAAGCTCGTTGCTTGGATGAGAGGTGATGTTTGTCTTATTTGACTCATATTTATGATACTAGTGATGTTTTACCTCTATTGTTAGACTCTATTTGTATTGTCTTTGAGTTCATGGATGTTTTCCCTACAGATTTTCCTGATAAGCCTCTACATTATGATATTTACTTTGTTATTGATGTTGAGCTCTACATAAAGCCTATTTCTACTCCTCGCCATAGGATAGCCCTAACAATGTTAAAGAAATAAAGGACCAGTTTACAGGAGTTATTGGATAAGGGATTTATCTGACCTATTATATCACCTTAGGGTGTACCTACATTATTTGTAAATAAAAAAGATGGGTTTATGCGTATATGTTTTGATTATAGTAATTTGAACAAGGTGATGTTAAGAATAAGTATCACATTCCTCATATTAATAATTTGTTTGATCAGCTGTAGGATGCTTCGTTGTTTTTGAAGATTTATTTGAGATCCAGGTATTACCAATTGAGGATTAGAGTTATGTATATTCCAAAGATAGCCTTTGGGACTTAGTACGGTCATTATGAGTTCTTGGTGATATCCTTTAGGTTGACCAATACCCCAGCCATGTTCATGGAGTTGATGAACTAGGTATTTCAATCATATCTTAACTTTTGTCATTTTATCTATAGATGATATATTGATTTATTATAAATTTAAAGCTGACCATGAAGAGCATTTTTGAATTATGCTTTAGGGTTTGGGGGATGACAACTTGGATGTTAAGTTATCTAAGTGTGAGTTTAGTTTGAGTCTTTCTCTTTCTTGCATCATCTGGTGTCCAAGAATGGTGTTATGGTATATCTGACCAACATTGAGCAGTTGGTGATTTGGCTAGTCCCACTTCTTGAGATTTAGAGTTTTATTGGTTTAACATATTACTATAGGCGTTTTGTTGAGAGATTTAACTCTATTATAGCTTCATTGACCAAGTTGACTCATAAAAATATTTCCTTTAATGGTCTGATACTTCTAAGGTGAGCTTTTAAAAACTCAAGGATTCATTGACTTTAAGTCCTATCTTCACTTTTCCTAAGGAGGGTGTGGAATTTACCATTTTTTTATACTTTTGGTTTTGGTTAGCTGTTGTGTTGATGCAAGAGGGAAAGGTGATTGCATGTTCTTTTGGTTAGTTGATGTCCCATGAGAGGAATAACCATACCCATGATTTAAAGTTGTGTGTGCTTGCTTTTTCTTTTAAGTTGTAGAGGCACTGTTAGTGTAGAATTCATTGTGAGATTTTCTCGAATCATCATAGCCTTCTTAATACTACACCCAGTGAGATCTTAATATGAGGTAGCATTATTTACTTAATTGCTTCAGGATTATTTCTTGACTATTCTCTATCATTCGAGAAAGGCTAATGTGGTTGCAGATGTCTTGAGCTGAAAGTTGACAAGAATAGGTAGCTTGGATCATCTTTTGACTCAAGAGACCTTTGGCCTTAGAGTTTTAGTCTTTCTCTAAATAGATAGTTAGGCTTGATATTTTGATATCGAGGAGTCTTTTGAATATTTGGAGGCTTGGTCTTCCTTAATGGAAAAGAATTAGGCTCATCAGTTTGATGATGCTGGGTTTAGACTAATTTGAGATATGTTAAGATGAGAGGCTAAGGAAGTATCGCTTGATCCAAATAGGGTTTTAAGGATTTGGGACCTAGTTTGTGTAACGAAAGTCATCAATTTGAGTAGATTAATTTTAAAAAAAACTCATTGTTTATTGTATTTCATCCATCTAGGTGTGACTAAGATATATCATGATTAGACATAGAATTACTGATGGGGTTGTATGAGGAAGGATGAAGCAGATTTTATAGCTCACTGCCTATGTTGCCAGTTGGTGAAGTTTAAGCATTTGAGGACTGGTGGTTTGTTTTAAAAGTAACCCATTCCTAAGTAGAAGTGGGAATGGATTACTATGGACTTTATGACGGGACTGCCTGATACTTTACGTGGTTCTGATACTATTTGGGTTATCATGGATCGATTGACCAAATCTACATATGTTATTTTTATTCAGGTCTTTTAAAGTGCTGAGAGATTGGACTGTATCTATATTCATAAGATAGTTCATCTTCATTGTGTGCTAGTGTCTATCATTTCTATTCAAGGTGTAATGTTCATATCTCACATTTGGAAGACTTTTCAGGAGGAGTTGGGCACCTGAGTTGATCTTTACATAACATTTCACCCCTAAATCGATGGTCAGTCGTAATGGACTATTCAGCTTTTGGAGTATATACTTTGAGCTTGTGTGATGGTCTTTGGTGGTCAGTGGGGGCAACATCTAGCTTTAGTAGAGTTTGCATATAATAATATCTGACATACTAGTATTAAGATGGCTCTTTTTAAGGCCGTGTATGGTAGGAGTTGTTGCTCCCCAATTGGTTGGTTTGAGGCTTCTAATATTAGACTTCGAGGTACAAACTGGCTTCGTGTGTCTTTGGATAGAGTTTAATTTTTTTAGGAAAGACTTCAAGTGGCTCAGAGTAGAATAAAGTGCTCTTTGGATGTAGACTTTGTTCCTTGAGATTTAGTGTTGGTGTTCTAGTCATCCTTCTTGTGTTGTCTATGAAGGGTGTGATGAGGTTTGAGAAGAGGGGAAATCTTAGCCTTAGGTATATTGGACCATTTAAGATTCTTGGGACTATTGGGGATGTGGCTTATCAGTTAACATTTCCCCTATATTTATCAACTGTCCATCAAATTTTTCATGTTTCCATGCTCTAATGTTACATTATGGATGAGTCTCATATCATTCGTTGGGATTCAGTGCAACTGCATAAAAGGTTGTCTTTTATTATGGAGACTGTCTCTATCTTAGCTAGGGATATGGGGCGATCGTTCTAAAGATAATCCAATGGTTAAGGTCTAGTGGAGACATTGACCTGTAGATGAGTCTACTTAGGAGATCGTATGTGATATGTATGGTAGTTATCCTCAGCTTGTTGCTGGTTCAGGTATTTATCTTGCCTTTAGTTCGAGGACGAACTAGATTCTTAGTGGTGGATAATATAATAACTCGATTTTTGGTATTCTATATGAAATATTTATGTTAGTGAGATTTGAACATTTAACCACTCCCCGTGGTTGCTTTTTGGTATTTCTAGGGTGTAGGGATGATCGACATGATTCCCAATGTATTTTGTTGTGATTTGTTAGAGATTGTGGTTATTGGTTGTTATGAAGGCCTTATAATTGACTTCGGTTAACATTTATTAATTTATGCTTTTGATGGTAAATTAGACTGTGCCAGTAAATCCTAAATGTCTATTTTATCTTGGTAACATGGTTGGTGTGGTTTTACGACTTAAACGTCACATTTTGACTCTCGATTCAGAAAGTTGTGAAATTAATTTTTGTGATCAATTTTGTAAACAATATATTTTTTTGAAAATTTGATGTATCCATTGAGTTTGAAGCATATAGTTTAGTCTAGTAGCATGGTTCGTTTGCATTCTGTAGATTTTGGATGAACCTCGAATGGTCCATAGAGACTTCACCTAGTATCCAGCTGGTGCACCATTCAGCTGGTGCTCCTCTTAAGAGACACTTTAGTCTCTTAAGCGATTTGGCATGTTAGCCAAAGTGTCACCAAAGGGAAACCAGGCTTGCTTAAGCGACAGTCTGGTTGCTTAGGCAACAAGGTGAGCATCGCTTAAGAGACATTGGTCGTTTAAGCAATGCCTGGGTGGATCATATCCTTTTTCTTGTGATTTTCACTATTTTTTAGACTTGGAGCTTGGGGTTTTTGGGTTTTTGATGATTTATTACATTTCTAAGCTTGGGTAAGCTCCAAACTCCTGTTTCAATAACTTTTCTGCAATTTGTATCATTAAATCCATGTTAAAACTGTAACGCCCCAAGAACCTATCCCGAGACGTCACATGGTGGTGCTCAAGGCCACACGTGGCCTCAAGCTAACCCTCTAAACTTGTCATCACTTTCAGAACTCATTATAGTACAAATCATGCTAATATAAAGAGGAATAAGCATGTCATGAACATACTAAACATGAAATAATACTGCCCTCTACAAACAAAATACTGAAATCTCTGTACATGCTAGCACACCAGTTTGACAAAGCCTCTACTACATAAGAATAAGGAGCCATTGGGACAGATCCCCAACTGACTCGTACTAAACTAAAAATAAACAACCATCTATCAGCAAGACAAAATAAGAGATACAGGTCCTTGAACCATGAGGACTCTCCAATTGTAGAGAAGTAGAAGAAGGTACTCAAAGATCACTGTCTCTCTTAAGACTGAGCACCTGAACCTATATCACAATGAAATATAGAATACAAAAGAGTATGGGAGTCAGTACTTGGGAATGTTTTGTGTATGCGGGGGGTGGATGCAACATTTAAATAATATCATAAATGTAGAAGAAAATCATGCATGCTGACCATAATAATTCTCTTCGCTTGAATTATCTGAAACATTTTTCTCATTAATCATCAGTAGTAATACGTGCTTCATAAGTCTCGTAAATCATTTATCTCAACTCAAACTCTTTAACTTATGACTTAGACTCGGTAACTCAAGAGACTTAAATCATTATGGACGTGGGAGATTATTATAACCGACATGACTACACCATGTGAGCAGCATGGAGTCCAACGTTTTGCCCTCCTAAGGAGAGAACCCCATATTTGCAGGGGTGTTGTACTCTTGCCAGGGAGTACAACCTCAATCTCATCTTCATAATCTCATACTCGGCCTTTGGCCCATAATTATCAACATCAATTCTATGGTGGCACGTAGTTTTTGGGAAATACCTAATTTCCCACTCGGTGCTAAATACTCCTCCCAGACTCAGCTCAGAATGCGTTAGGAAATCCACCTCAATCAATATCAACTCATGGTTCTATTATAAAGACCAAAACATAAATATATATCTCATCTGAAAATCATAAACATCTTGTGGATTCCTAACTCGACTCAACTCAACACAAGCTTTCTCAATATCAAGTACATTTGTTTATCACATCATTTCAAGTATCAAAACTTCATGGAAACATCATAAGACTCATTCTTGCCTCTCAATTTCACATATCAATATACATTCAATAGTCAAATTTCTCATGGAAAGGAATAACTCATGACACTTGTCTCAAATCATTCAAAAATCATCAATTTGTAATAAAAATATTCAACTCATGGAACTTAACTTAAATTGCTTAGAAATCATCAATACATAATGATAATATACGACTCATGGAATAATATCTCAATTTAAGAAACATGATAGTGAAATAATCATAAATATCAAAGTTATTCAACTCAAATCTTATAAAACAATAATAGAGAAATTTGGGTGTAAACCCACTTGCAATATCATGTAAATCAATAATAGAAAGCAAATCTTTGGGCACAAGAACGAAAGGAGTGTTCTGGTTCAAACCTCACATACCTTGGATTTTGATTTTGAAGATGTAGAAACTTGTTTGGAACTTCTTCTTAACACTTTTGAGCCAATATCCTTGATGCCTTTGACTTGGGGAACTCAGTTTTTGAATCACTTTGAATCACTATGGAGGATTCTTGAATTTATTTGGAAGAAGATTGGATTTTGGATCTTGGAAGAAACCCTTGGTTTCTAGATATTTCTTGGAAGATTAGAGAGAAAAGAGAGAAAAATGATCTTCTCTTCTATACATAGATATATATATAGGGCTTAAAAGGAGCGAAAATGACCAAAATACCCTTTTGAAAAGAGTTGAAAATTGCTGATCGGGGCCTGTGATATTGACCTAATGGTCCGTCAAAGAGACTGACGGTCCACCAAATCGTCCGTCACTCGAACACCAAAATTTGAACCTTTTGCCTCGACGTGATGATTGACCTAACGGTCCAACAAAAAAAGTGACAGTCCACCAAGTCATCTGTCACCTGAGGACCGGAAATGAGACATTCTATCTCGGTCTGACGGACACCTTGACGGTCCGTCAACTTTGTGATGGTCCACCAATTTTACCATCACACGACATCCCAAAAAGGGAGAGACTTCCTTGTCTTGATGGGAAAATTGACAATCCACCAAGGACTTGACGGTCCACCAGGTCGACCGTCAAACCTGGGCGTTTTGATATCATTTAGTAAAACGGCCATAAGTCCTTCGTTCGATGTCAGATTTTGGTGAAATTGGTATCAATGGAAAGATTATTCAATGATCTACATGAAAAAAGTGGAAATTAGATAAATACAACATGGTTTAAACATTAAACACTTTGGAAGTCATACATATCCATTCAAAAAGACAGATTTAGGCTTAAGGAATGATCGGGGTATTACAAAATCTTTGATTGAAAAGTGGAATTTGGGTTTTTTTTTTTGGTTAGAAGACCTAAATTATAATTTTTTTGATTTAAACCCCGAATTCCAACTCATTTTCACTTGGGTTTACTTCTATAAGTTCCTTTAATCAGGGGAAATATATTTTGGACTAAAATTTTGATTTTACCCCTCTTTTTCAAAAATCCATTGCGGGGGTCTGTTTTTACCCCGACTCAAAAATGGGAAATATGGGTATCATTGACTTTGTTTTGATGCGTAGATTCTATATTTGTGTATTTTATTTTGTTTTGTGTCTGTTCGTCAATTCCAATCTTGGTCTTAAAGGCTTATTTGTACTACTTTCGGTATTTGGGGAAGGTTATGACTTAAATCTCTTCAGACTGAGTTGCATAGTTAGTATCGATATAAATTCATGTTAAGCGTGCGGGAACCAATCATGAAAATTGCTATATTATTGTGTTATGCCTGTGTGAGGGCCTTTATTCATTTGAATTTGTGGTTTGTGAGACATAACTTTCTATGTTTGGCCTTACGCGGTCTTATATAATGTTGTTGGCCTTGTGTATGTATATTTGATTATATCTTTTCCTATGAAAATCCTAAATTGGAGTTTGTGTGGTATCAATGGTATATTAATGTGTATTTCACTTTATTGGCATATTGATTACATTTTATTCATGGATGATTGGATTATTAAGTGGATTTTGGCTCACATGGTTAGTATATTGGTTAGTTTTGGAAATTCTCATTTGGTTGGTTGTGAGAATTACATCCTCATATCATATACATTTATGAAACATTGGTACAATCATGGAAATATTGTTAATACTTATTTTTTCTGATAGAAAATGTGACATATTTAAAAACATTCTATTGATGGATGTGCTGGAGAGAAGTTATGGATTTTGGTATTGAATATTGGATATTGGATTATATAGGGTGGAAAACCCCCCATGGGTCCTACCCAGAAGCATAGCTCGATAGGTCATCTGAAGATTGTGCGACAACCTCAGGCACCACATCACAATCATTATCATCATCATCATTATCATATTCATTGAATTTCATTTATTGTGTACATTCTATGTAGTATTTCCATTCTTAATTTGATATCTATATATTAGTGCTTATTTTTGTACTTCTATTTTATATTTGGGCATATTGTAGATCTTTTAATGGATATGGTATCGTCAATCATTTGGGAGATTTTGTTATTACTGGTGACATGTCTCACAGTGTGTAGTTTGTATGTTTTATTTTATACTTTCAGTGCAGATCCAGGTATGAGTGTTCTGCACGATAGCTAATTCTGATGGTATATGGAGTACATTCCACATAGAGGTTATCTAAGATTTCAAAGTTGATCTACTACTTATTCTTATCTAGATCATGTCTTATTTGTATTTAGAGATAGATTTGATTCTTTTGGACTATTATCGTAACTTTTGACATTAGAGATGTATTTATTAGTTCTTACACTGTGACACCAGGTTTTGGGATTATAGTTTTGTATCTTTGGTTATCATATTTGTGTGATTCATTTTCATTCTAGAAGCCTTGCCTTGAGTTTTAGGTATTGATTTCCCATTTTGTATCAATTTGGGTGATATGCTTACTTGTCAAGGCTTACCACAACAACAGTCATCTTGACCCCTGGTTTTAGGTCATGACAGTTCACTTTTAAACCCAAGTATCTATCATAAGAAAACTTCTACCCCAAACTAGACTAAGGAGTCAAATTTCTCTACTAAGTTCTAAATAATCCTCATTACAACCTAAGATGATGACTGTACCTATGAAATGAGTATTTAGGTCAACTATACCTAAATACAGTCCCTTAATCAGCTAAATTATCTAATTCATATCAAATATAACTCCAAGTCCTAATTGCCAAACAAAAAATAGAACAATATTATATCAATACTAAAATTAAGCCCAATCTAAGTGAAAGGTAAGCCTAGCCTACATGGATGCTAAAGAAAGCCTGAATAAGTCCGCTAAAATGGAGATTTATGCTTCTGAAAAGATTACATGTGAAAATAGTAATCTACAAATGTTAATTCTAAAACAACGATATCCATATTCCATTCTTGTTCTTCGGCTCCAAAATCAAGTCAAAATCCCATGTAGGGCCCGCTTGCGGAGTCGCACTTTTGAAACCATCAACCGTCGCTCTATGATAAAGGATCATATACCCTCAGGAATTGGCAAATTTTGAGATCACATGATACTAAAATCTACCAACCAAGAACTAGAAAACGCCTCACAATCTCTTTGTGTTGCATAAGAGTCCACTTGACCTCTTAAATAGACACCACTAAAGCTGTACCAACTAGTCTGGACCTTGTACTAAAAAGGACAAGATCTTGCTTAAGAAGCCTCTACTTTAGTGGACTAATTTTTTCTTAAGAAACCCGACTTGTAAGCCTTGGATACTAAAACGACCAACTGGCCACTAAAGAGGCCTTTGCATAAGGGACCAAAGCTCTGCTTTAGTAGATGCACCAACTTAAACTTGGAAATTGCAAAGTTTCCACCGACTCTTCGGGATTCATCCATAATCTCGTGACTGCAAACAAACTATGCTACCCTTAAAAATTCAATATTCCTAACTCAATAGCCCATCTAAATTTCCATATGGAGTTATTTTGATGAAATATGGGTCCCATACCCTGGTGCAATTTTCATCAAATTTTGAATAGTAGTTTGAATTGAGTCTGAAAGCCTTGGACCCAAACCAAAGATTCTCCTTAGCCTAAAATTAATGTTTTGGAGCTGATGGAACTGTTAGAATTCGCATAGGAGGTTGTTAAACTAAAGTTTATGCTCGATAGCCAATCCTTATTATATAAGACATCAAAATAGGAAATTGGCTTTAAAAACCAAATGAATTGCACGGTAACTAAAATGTTAGCTCTAGCAAGTCACTAATGACTTGGGGCGGCTATAGAAAAGCTATAAATGGTGAAAATGTGTGGAAAAGCAAAAAATGACCTGAAAATTCATTATAATATCAACTAATAAAAAGATATTCATCCATAAAAGTAAAGGGGTTAAGATGTACCTAAAGGCTCAAACAGTTGAGGATACTGGGCTCATATCTCACTCTCAATCTCAAAAGTAGTCTCCTCTACAGGGCGGTATGTCCGAACTTTAACTACAGAATAACCCTACAGTGCAACTGCTTGACATTTCCGAGCAATATGAACAATGTCTCATCCATGAAGGTTAACTCTCATCCAACTAAACCAAGTCTCATCAAAGCATATGTGGCTTTTCAGGGATATGATGTTACAACATAGAAACATAGAAACATAGAAACTTGATGAACATTAGAAAAATCAAGGGAAAAGCCTAACTTATAAGCTATATCCCTAATAGTGCTAAGGATCTCAAAAAGTCTAATATATGTGGGGCTAAGCTTTCCTTTTCTCCTGAATGTCATCATGCCCTTCATAGGTGATACACAAAGGGTTTTTCAGTCCCACCTCAAAACCATAAGACACAAAGTGTACAATCTATATATGCCTTCTATCTACACTGATCTGCCCTCATCCAACCCTAAATCACCCTGAATCGATTCAATGACTCCTGAAATAAATCTGTGCCACAAGGACTAATCTCGGAGGTCTCAAATTAACCTATCAGAGATCGACAATGCCTACCAAATAATGCCTCTAATTGTGCCATATCAATACTCTAATGGTAGATATTATTATATATGAACTCCGCCTAAGCTAAGTATTCCTTCAACTAACCTCCAAAATCCATAACAAAAGCTTGGACCATATCCTCAAGAACCTAAATATCTTCTCTGACTGATCATCGATCTGAGGGTGAAAAGCGGTGCTGAGATCTACCTGAGTAACCAACTCCTGCAAAAAAGCTCTCCAGAAGCTAGAAGTGAATATAGATCCTCAGTCTGAAATAATATATACAAGTACTCCATACAGGCAAACTTTTCATGAACATAGATATGGGACAACCTCTCACTGAAGAACATCAGAATAGGAAAGAAATATACTGATATGGCCAACCAATCTATAATGACCCAAATGACCTCTAAACTACGGGAGGCGCCAAGCAACCACTAATTAAGTCCCTGCTGATCCACTCATACTCCCACTGTGGAATGGGAAATCTCTGAATCTGGCCACCAGGCCTCTGATGCTCGACCTTCACCTGCTAATAACTAGGCAATGAGCTACAAAGGCTACCACATATCACTTTATGCCACTCCACCAGTAGTGCTGCCTCAAATACCTATACATCTTCGTTGTCCTAAGGTGAATAGAGTAACTGAAGATTTGAGCCTCATGCAATATCGATTGAGTCAAGTAACCAGCCCTTGAAACACAAATGCCTCCATCATACCTTACAATACTCTCATAAGCTAAAGTAACCTGCCTGGACTCACCAGTTACAACTTGATCACTAATGAAATAGAGCCTTCTATCCTAAAACTTGAGACTCCGAGTCTGCTCGAATAATGTAGACCTCTTCACAAAATTAGCAAGGATCCTTCTGGAATCATAAATATCAATACACACCATCAAGTTGGATATGGACTACATGTCCTGTGCCAATGATATACTAGACTATGAAACAAAAGTCAAACTACTTATACTAATCGCCTCTTGGCTCTAGGCATCCGCTATTACATTATGCTTGCCCGATTAATATAGAATAATGATGTCATAACTCTTCAACAACTCCATACATCTCTGCTTCATAGAATTAATCTCAATATAAGACATAAGATGTTAAAGACAATGATGATTGGTGTAGATATCACAGCGCACACCATATAGATAATGTCTCTAAATTTAAGAACAAAAACTACCACTGCCAACTCCAAATAGTGACTGGAGCAGTTGAGCTGCTTATTCACCTTCTACTATCTTAGCACATAGGCAATAACTCTGCTCTACTGCATTAAAATACAACCAAATAAACACCATAAGCATCAGAATATATGGTGGATCACTCAGTTCAATAAAAAGATCCAACATAGGAGCTGAAGTGAGAAAATCCTTAAGCTTTTGAAAGCTCAACTCACACTCCTTGGACAACTAGAAGTCAACTTACTTTTACGTCAATCTGGTCATCAGTGCTGCATTAGTAGCCAAACTATCAATGAACTACCTGTTGTAACCAACCAAAACAATAAAGCTACAAACCTTAAATCGAGATGTTGGCCTAGACCAATCACGAATAGCCTCAATCTTTACTGGGTCCACCCTATTCCCATCCTTAAACACCACATGTCCTAGGAATGTCATATATGACATAACTCATAATTTGAGAATTTAGCGAAAAACCTATGATCTCTCAAATTTTAGAGAATAATTCTTTAGTGTAGCATATGCTCCTCCCTACTGCTTGAGTACACAAGAGTGTTGTTGATGAACACAATTATGAAGAAAGTCTAATAAGGCCTAAACACGCGGTTCAACAAATCTAAGAACATTGCTGAGGCATAGGTCAACTCAAAAGACATTGCCAGGAGCTAATAATGGCCATATCTAGTCTTGAAGACTGTCTTTAGGATATTCTCAGCCCAAATCCTCAACTAATGGTAACCAGACCTTAAGTAAATCATAAGAACACCAGTGCTCTCTGAATCTAGTCAAATAAAACATCAATAGGAGGCATAAGATATTTATCCTTCACCATCACCTTATTAAGTTTAATCTAATCAATACACATATACAAAGAACCATCTTTTTTCTTCTTGAACAAGATAGGAGTACCCCAGGATGAAACACAAAGCCTAATAAAAACCTTACCCAAAAGATCTTAAATATAAAACTTTATCCTCTTAAACTCAGCAAGAGCTATACAAAAAGGTTACATAGAAATAGGTTGGGTTCCTAACTCAAGATCAATAACAAACTTAACTTAATGCTCAAGAGAAAGTCCAGATAGATCGGTAGGAAAAACATGGACTATAGGAAAAAGGGTCAACTGACGAACTCTCCATACTAACATCATGACTATAAGCGAGAGAAGACACCTAACTCCTGGATATAAATCCCCAAGCCTAAAAAAAATAATCCCTATCAACTCATAGCTAAAAATCTTTGCCATACAATTGAGGGTATGTCGGTAATGACTAAGATAATGGTCTTGCAAAACAATCTGAGACTGCATAATAGGGGACAACCGATCCATACCCAGAATTAACTCAAAATCAACCAACTCTAACATAATAAGATCAACCTAAGTATCAAACTCTTGAATAGTCACAACACGTGATCTATAAACTCGATCCATATTAAAGAATCAGTCACAAGAGTAGATACACATAATGGCATAGATAAAAAATCCCAAGAAAAACTCTAACTATGATGCATAATAAACTGACACATAAGAATAAGTGAATGTGAATTTGAAGCAATGGTTTTTTTATGGTACACTTAGATCGTACCTATAAAACAACATTCAAAGACTCTGCCTCTAGTATACCAGGTACAATATATAAATAATCTTACCAACCACCTAGTTGGGAGACTGACCAATTACCTATCCTACTTGCATGAGGGCCTACACAAGAATAGTGAGAACCACCCTGAAAACCCTGTATACCATCTTTAGCTAGAGGAGGTACTGCCCTAATAGGAAAAATATTTGCACTACAGACAAAACTGCCCCACATTGGGGGCATTCTCTGGAGTTATGGTCTAATGCCCCATAATCATAATATACCACAAGAATTGCACTATGTTTAAAGGAACCAATTGACTTGCCATAATATGAACCTCTCAAAAGTTTACCACCACTCTGGCTCAAATTGTCTATATAGTTAGGTTAGCCTCTATCAATAATATGTAGTGTGGAATTAATAGGCCTACTAAAATAATCGTGATGTTGATAGAACTGGCATGGTGGGTACCTACCATGAAAATTTTTGCCCTTAAAAGTGAGCCACTCTGTCACCCACAGAAACTACCTTGATAATGCGGCCTCTTATTTCTTACCCCTTGGGCCTTGTGACGCATCTCCTCTATAATTTGAGCATGATTAGAAACCTCAATAAATGATCGAATAGCCAGAACTAAACTCTGAGTATCCATACAAAAAGGGAGTCTCAATCCCTAAATAAAAATATCAAATTTGCTTATACTCAATTGGCAATAAAGATATAGTATGTATAGCCACCTAATGAAATCGAGCCCTACTCCAAAACAGTCATAAAACCTTGCTCTAATTTCAAGAATTGGTATCTTAAATAATCTCTATGTCTACTAGACATATACATCTCCAAGAAGTCCTTAAAGAATTATGTCCATATAGATAGAGGAGATCTAATTAGTCTAGAATAAAGATAACCTCTCCACTAATGTTGAGTTTCCTAATCTAACTAAAAAGTAGTGTAGTCAACACCACGAGTGTCAACTAGGCCTAAATTATGGAGCCTATCCCTACAAGTAACCAAGCACTCTTATGCGTCCTCATCTAATGCCCTAGGAAAGTAGGCATAGTTAACTTTAGGCACCACAACTATATGCGGCACCCCTACCTTTGTACCACTCTAATCATATATTGAGCATCATCAGATGGTGCACCACTAACAAATGACAAAAGCTAAACTAAAGCATCTCTGTGCAGCAAAGAAAAAATAAAACTTGAGTGGAGCATGGATTGTCCCCTGGCGTACCATTAGCTGACGTGGAGGATTCTCTAGTGTGGGAAAGGGGATATATCTAGCTAGGTCTATATCTCTCACCTGACCCCATCCTTTATGTTATCCACGTCCTCCTATAAGTTCCCTAGTAGTGGACTCAGGGTCCTCGTCTCTAGTAGCACTATATCACATCTTTTCCATAAAAAAAAGAGTGAAATCAAATGAATCTTAGAAACCAACATAGACTATTAGCACAAAATGATTGAAGGAAGTGAAGATCTCCTATGAATATTCTATATTGTCCCGAAGATAAGAAACAAACGTCATTATACTGATCAATGGGACTCTACTAGACACTTGCTTTTGTACAAACAAAATTGGTGAACCTAGGCTCTAATACCAATTTTTAATGACCAGTTTCTCAATTCATGATGGCACCTACTTTACCCCATTAGTCAGTAATCCAAATCATAGTCTAAAACTATAAATAATGGGCTAATTGGTGGAAAATCGCATAAATGCTAGAAATGTGCAAGTAAATAAATTAAAAGTAAATAAACATAAAAATAATAACATAATGAAAGAGAAATTAAAAAAGAGTAATATCATCATATGACCTAGTAAGGTAAGTACAACAACCTCTAATTAAAAAAATACAAGTACTACCTAAGTCAATAGATAATAGTCTCAAAAATAATAAAGCTATTTGAAAAGAGAAGATAGAGAAAAGTTCAAATCTTGCTCTGAGAGCTTGCCCTGTATTCGAACTTTGACCAATATAATCACATCGCCAAGGACATCAGTTAGTACTTAGATCTACACCAAAAAAGTAAAATAGTATAGTATGAGTACAAAAGCTATGGGTTCTTAGTATGCATCATCTATCAACTGAATAAATCATAATATAAATACTATAAAATATGAGATAAGAGAGCTAAGCCAAAGAAAAAAAGGAAAACCTAGAATAATACTCCAAATGTGGAGAGTAAATAACCAGAATAATGAATGTAAAGAGAACATAGCTATCTCTAACATAATAAGCCCCCATAATCATAGAAGACATAAACAAATAATTAAATAACCCATGTGGGACCCCATAAGCCTGATGTATGCAATCAAGAAGAAGTAATAACAACAACTGAACCAAGTGTCTATATCTTGAAATGTAATCATGGATCTTTCTATGTCGTAACCACTTGACTCGAACCGATTTCATAACTACTAAAAAGCCTCTTAATGCAGGACTTGAATCAGAACTAGCAATCATAATTCATAGGATATGAATAGAAACTCACATCATTATTTGTCAAACTAATGTATTTTCTTACATCAAACTATCAATGGTTTGAAGTCACTAATGTTTAAATCCTCAAAAGAAACATAAATATTCCATATAATGAGGTCAATTTGGTCTTAAAATTGAGGTTTGCATATTCAGTGTCTGTTCTAAATGGTGTTCTTCACCTGTAAAGAAAGGTATTTATCCAATCACTAAGATCTATTTATTCTCTTAACTCCCTTCTATATGGATTAAACCTAAATATGTTAATACCACTATATTAATAAGATAATTTCATGACTAAAAGGTCTTTAAATATGCTCCATTACCTATGTATGAATACATAGGAATATTTGAGAAGAAACCACTACTTTTAATCTATGAGTCTTGATTTCATACTATTTTCAAAACTTTAAATCTCATACCAGTTGCATGGCATGATAATTAACATAAAATAGTTTAGACATCATAGATAAATTTAGTAGATTTTCTTATTTCAAACTTTAGTATTTATGAATAAAAATTATAGGTCTTTTAGAGACTTATGATATTGTACTTGAAGAACCTGTCTGCCTAAATCTCATATTTGAGGAAATCTGCTATCATGGTTGAAGAGTCTGCTGTCAATGGTGGGAACTTCCAAAAATATTTTAAATTTTAAAGTACCAATAAAATCAAAACCAACTTAGCAAAATAGTGAGCAAGAGTATCTCCCTACTAAAAATACTTCCCTTAGCCTATTAATGGAGTTGACCTCCAGTGTCACTCTCCAAGGCACTTCCTAAATCCTATTTTGTTATTTGCACCTTAGTTAATGAGTTTGTTTCATGGATGATGTGTGGTAATTTATTCTCCCAATAATATTACAAGCCTTTTCTACTAGAAATAGCTTTATCTACTAGATTAGTAGAATCAATAATCTTCAAATCCTTAAAATTCTCTAGATTCGCATTATCATTTATAGCACAAAATGATGCAACACTAGGCCCTGGATTACCTCTACAGGCCCCATTGGTGTTACTTTTCCACTAACCTTATAGTTGGAGGAACCATTTAACCATTTTGTACTAAAATCTTTGCATATAGGACTTAAGAAGTCCTACCATATGAGGACAAGTGTTGGGGATTTTTGAATATTGAAAGATTATTTTAATTATCTTTAAAATAGAACGTTAATGTCCCAAAAAATCATGCCTATTGAATAAGAACCACCATGTAACATAATTTTCCTTCTTTTAAATAAAAACCACAAAAATTAATATTCGGGGTATCTTGAAAACACCTTTTGCCTACCATATCCTTGTGCATCCCACCACACATTCATTATTTACTTCAGTTGCATCCGAATCCCAATGATACTAACAACACTTAAAAAAATAATTTCAAGTATTAGCAGCAATATCTCCTTTAAGAAATAAAAATACTCTAAATTTTCTATATCACGAGTAGAACAACATGAATATTATTTTAAAATATTGGGATTCCAATTAGCTAATATAGCTACAATAGGTACCCTATTAGACTAAACTCTCCACCCAATAAAGGAAATCGTGAAAGGTAAGCCTTGCACACAGATCTTCTTATAATTCTATGAAACCTCATCTTTCTTTCTCAAAATCTCCCATGCACTCTTTAAGAAAAAAAATCCAAAACAACATTTAATCCACCATAGTTTATCACCTCTATCAATTTGCATGACATGATCCATATGTTGTATAACATATTGCACAACATGTTCTAGTAGCCGATTCTTCATAATTTCATCAATCAAAGGTCGACAAGAGGGGAAATTTGTTTGAATACAATAAAGAGGACAAAGAATAATCAAATTATCATACCAAATAGTAGATAAACCTCCCTTCAATTCCCTTCATAAATATTTCTCAACGAAATCCCTTTTCTAAAGTATATATTTCCAGTATTGAGACCCTTCTTTCCACTAGACAAAATATGGTATTTATTTTTCTTGTACAGTACTTGTTCCATATAAAGTTAGACCATAAAGTATTTCATGTCTTGAACCACCACCATAGTTTTGAATGTATATCTTGGGAAACATAAAACATTAGTTTTAAACCCCAAACCCTTACTAATTAGGTAGACATACTTTATTCTATAAAGTCAAATATTACTTGTACTTGTAACCTTGTTACTTCAAAAAAATTTAGCAAAAAGTTGTGTATCTCTTTTATGACATATTTAAAGGGACGATAGAAGATAGAACATAAATGGGAAAACTTTTTCAAAGATTTGAAATTGATACCTCTTTACCTCCATAAGATAGCACGTTCTTTTTCCAGTAATGTAGTTTTACCTTAACCCTCTTGATAAGATCAACATAACATTTCTTCTTTGTCTTGGTATGTGTAATGGGACAAGCCAAATAAGTTAGGGAAATTAACATCGGGATATACCTGTATCCTCCTCTACCAATTGTCTCACATCATATGGTTCAATTTGATGTAAGTAATAGGCTCTCTTATCATTGTCCACCTTTTACCCGGACTGGTCTTTATACTCTACTAAGATTGACACTATTTTCTTTAAGAAACATGCATTAAAAGGTGCAATGATTATAGTGCCATCCAAATGTAAAAGATGATTGATAATAGCACTTTACTTAGAGCATCTCCAAACGAAGAATTCAAGGCCCTACTTAGCACTTCTAACAAAAAAAATATATAAAGAAAGAAATAAAGGATCTTCTTGCTTCACTCTTATAGTTGAATGAAAAAATACATGTGAATTTCCATTAACTAGGATAGAACACCTACTAATTGATATTAATCTCCATATTAAATCAACAAAAACTTCAAAAAATCCAATCTTAATTAAGAGTTTCATCAAATAGAATTGGGAAACTCTTTTATATGCCTTTGACATATCAAGATTTATGACCATATTGGTAGGATCACTCCTCTTGTTTATATTAGCAAAAATATCTTGACTCAACAACACATTCTCAATATACTTCTACAATTAAGAATCTTGATTGATTATAAGATATCAACAGGCAAAGAAGTATTTCAACTCTATTATGAACAATCTTAGACATTATCTTATTATTAAAATTACTCAAACTAATTTTCCTTAATGAAGAAATGGTCTGAACATGTTCCCTCCTAAGAAGGAGAACTAAATTAGTGTGAGTTATGACTTTAGAAAGAGTATTACCATAAAAAAAATCAAGAGCCATCCTGTGAATAACATACCCCACAGTCTATGAACAACTTTGACAAAATCATTCTATTAGGCCATCTAAAAAACTAGTAATATCCTTATTTAATATAAAAATAACATTTCTAACTCTTTCCAAATCTAGATGCCTGCAAGGAATTGAATTATCTTCCTTACTTATACCATCAAGGATATGTTTCAGTGTAAGGGCTTGATTCTATGAAACTTTTATTTTTATGTGATTTGAAATTTTTACTCCTCACCATGGTTGCTATATGATTTTTTGGGTTTGAGAATGATTGACATGGTTTCCACTATATTTCAAAGCAATTTGTGTGAGTGTGTAGTTTAAAAAGGATTTATAGTGGACTTTGGTCAACTTAATTGTTCTATGCATCAAATGAAAAAACAAACTGCTCTAGTAGATTCAAAATGGCGATTTTGGGTTGGTAGCATGGTTTGAGTGATTTTATGACTTTTATATTCCATTTTTATCCTCGATTTAGAAAGTTGTGAAATTGGGTCCCAGGGGTCAATTTTGTAAAAACAACCTCTTTTTGAAAAATCTAATTTCACCATTGAGTCTGGAATGTTGAATTTGATAGGGTAGCATAGTTCATTTGCATTTTTGGAATTTTAGATAAATCTCAAAGAGTTGGTTGAGACATGGATATTTTTAA
Organism: Capsicum annuum; assembly: GCF_002878395.1. Lineage (NCBI taxonomy): Eukaryota > Viridiplantae > Streptophyta > Magnoliopsida > Solanales > Solanaceae > Capsicum > Capsicum annuum. The sequence goes on along the minus strand of NC_061113.1, from coordinate 105,502,946 downwards.
TATCTCAGCTAGCCCAACCACTAAAGCATCACTCTGGTCACTTAGAGGTGACCACTAAAGTAGTAATTCGGTCACTTCCACTAAAATGGAGCCTTATCTGCTAAAGCAGAGGCTGCTAAAGCGGCTCCATGTATGCTAAAACAGAATGGGCATGCACTCTTGTACTACTAAAGTGCACTTGATTTCACTAGAAGGGATTGCTAAAGCAGACATTTGATCATTTTAGCGATAACCACTAAAGTGACCATTTGACAGCTTTAGCGGTCAATGTTGGTGAATTATAAAAATCCATTTCTCTTAATTTTCTTATATTATTGAGATTTTGAGCTTTGGGTTCTTGAGCTTTTGGGCAATTTCTTCAATTTTCAATTTCGGGCAAGATCCAAATCACTATTTTTATTATTTTACTTCAATTCTAGTCATCTAAAACCTCTAATTTTGGAATTTCAAAAGTGGAATTTGGGAATTTTGATCGAAAGGTCGAAAATGGTTTGTCTTCAATTTAAACCCCAATATCAACCTGTTTTCACTTGGGTTTTATTGTTTGGCTTTCTTTAATCATGGATAATGTTTTTATAAGCAAATATTCTGGTTCTACCCTTTCTTTTAAAAAATCATTTTGGGGTTCCATTTTAACCCTCACTCAAAAATAGGCAATAAGGGTATCATTGACTTACTTTTAACACGTGGATTTTAGACTTATATGTTTAGTTATTTTTGAGGCCGTTCGATAAGTGGACACTCAATGTTCAAGGATTTTTGGATATGAATTCTATCCTTTGAAGTAGGTTATGACTTAACTTTCTTCAGATTAGGCTGAGTACTTAATATCTCATTGAAAAGCACCTTATGAAAATTGGAATAAATCATAAAATATATGTCAATATTATTGTGTGCCCGTGTGGGGGATTATGTGTTGTTATTGATGGATAGAAATAATAATTACTATAAGTGTGGCTCGTGTAGGGGTCTATCACACCGGTTTTAGGGATTCCTCATACTCTTGCCCTAATAAAATTGGGAAGTTGGATACCAGGAAAGGAGAAAATAGATATGGTGGTACCAGTAATGGAGGCCATAAATCCACCAAGGAATTTCCCAGAAGATGAGCTAGAAAGTTTGAATGTGGTGCGGAAACTAAGCTTTGCCAACCCACCAGTGGATGATCCACATCTTGTGCAGATATATTGACAGCTGAGATAGAAAGTATCTCTTATGCTAGGCTTCTTATAGAGGTAGATGTAACACAAAAATTGCCTACAGAGATTTATTTGGAAGAGGATGGGCATATCTTAACCTAGATAGTAGAGTACGAATGGTGGCCTGTAGCATGTCCTGATAGTAAAAAGACGGACCATACATCCGGTGAATGCAAAAAGAATAAGGAAGCTATGGAACTAGAACAAGAGAGGAAAATCCAACAAGCTCCTGGAAGGAGAAGCTTTATACCTATGTGGATGCCTTGAAACACTAAGACTGATGACCAGGAGCAAATACATCAAACTAATAAAGGTTAGGGAACTGAGATACTACCATAGGGTTCTTAAGGAAACCAAACTATATTAACCACTCAAACAGAAATAAATAAAGCACTAGGGAAGCCAGTAGCAGCACCAAACAGGGCTAAAGCACTTGATTTATGTGGGACCAAATGATTATTAGTGCTTGGAATATTGAAGGGATTAATAAGACCTTCAAGAAGAAGGAAATGAAATCCTTTTTTCTAAGTAATATGGTGGATATAAAGGGATGCTTAGGAATAAAATTAGGGTTCATAATGCTAAAAAAATAAAAAAAGGTATTTGAAGAAGAGTGGAAGGGTCTTCACAAACTATCCTACTACCAGGAATGGTAGATTATAACAACTATGGAAGGAAAAAAAAGGTAAAGGTAACAATCCTTAGATACAATAATTGCCGAGTTGAAGATAGAGGCACTAATTTTCAGAGCACTATCACTTTTGTTTATGGATTCAATATGTTGTAGAAAGAATAGGCTCATGGAATTAACTGGATTCTCTGGCTGGACAATGTCATGGTCCTTGGTTACTGCTAGGGAACTTTAGTGCAGTGTCATCACATGCCGAAAGAATGAATGGTGATCCAATTGCCCCTCAAGAAATAGAAGAGTTCGAAAAGTGTATAGATGATATAAATGTAGGTCCAATATTAAGTAGGGGGAGGCATATGAACCGGTGCAATAAATGTGAAGGAGATACTAGAATATATTCACATATTTATTAGGTGTTTGGAAACATTGACTTGTTTCAGCTATATAGTTATATTGAAACTGAAGTTTTTGAACCTAGCTTCTCTGACCACTCACCAGTGGTGTTAACAATAAAGAGTCATCAATCAGTTCAACGAATTCTTTTTAGATTGCACAATGTAGTGCTACAACATAAGAACTTCAGATAACTAGTGGAAGAAACTTGGAAAATGCAAGTACAAGGACATGTAATGTTCAAATCTAGAGGAAAATGAACTCGCTAAACCATAAGTCAAAGCAGTTAAACAAAGAATACTCTTAAGTAGAACTGAGATTAAACTAGTACAGAAAACAATTTCAAGATGTCCAAAAGGAGATGACCACAGATTTGTTCAATCAACAACTTATATCACAGGAGAAAACCACACTTCAGGACCTAGAGCATTGGGAAAGAATATATGAACATGTGTTAAAATAGAAATCTAGGATCACTTGGATAAAGCATGGTGATAGAAACTCCAAATACTTTTTTTCTCATATGAAGACGAGGAAAGCAAGGAATCGAATTCCTTCCATTATACAAAGCAAGGGGTAAAGCTAACAAAGCCTAAACAAGTTTAACAAGAATTTATTCAATTTTTTCATAATCTATTGGTTCTGCAGCAGTAAATTTACCATGTCTGGACATTGGTGTAGCAAACGATGGACCCTATCTCACCTTAGCTAAACAAGAACAACTTATTCTCCCAGTAACTAGTCAGGATGTAGACCAAGACTTGAAGGACCTTCTTCTTGACAAGAGACAAGGTATAAATGGTTTCAATGCTGAATTTTTCAAATCTCACTGGCAGATTATAGGTGAAGAGGTCACTGAAGGGGCAATTCAGTTCTTTGAGAATGGTAAACTCTGGAAGGGTATCAACATCACTACTATTACCCAAGTCCCAAAAGCTCCTAATCCTTCTTATGTCAAAGAATATAGGCCTATTGCATTTTGTATGACCTTATACAAGTTAATTGTTATGATACTAAATGCTTTGCTAAAAACTGTTATTGATACTCTAGTGAGCCCTTCACAATCATCTTTTATAGAGGGTAGAAGTATTCTTTACAGTGTGGTGCTTGCTCATGAACTTGTTAAAGGATATTCTCAAAAGGGTGTCTCAACTAGATGTACAGTAAAAGTTGACATTAGAAAAGCCTATGACTCTATAGAGTGGCCTTTTTTAAGAATGGTTTTGCTTGGATTTGGACTGCCTACTAAGATGGTTAACTTGATAATAAAGTGTGTCACTACAGTCTTGTATAGTATCCTCATCAATGGTGGATTGACCCCACAGTTCTATGAAAAAAAGGACTCAGTCAAGCGGATCCTATGTCCCCTTACCTATTTGTCCTAGCAATGGTGTATCTACACAGGAATCTGCAGCAATTGAGACATAGTCAACAATTCAACTACCACCCAAGGGGTAAAAACTAGGCATTATCCATAATTGTTTTGCTGATGATTTGCTAATAAGCTGCAGGGCTGATAAAATCTCAATTAACTTGCTATTTAATACATTCCAACATTTCTCTAGACTATCAGGTCTGCATGTAAATTTGGAAAAGAGTTCACTATATATTGTAGGAGCAGAGGCTGAGTTTAGAGAGAAAATACTAGCTGATCAAGGTCTGTCCTTGAGAACACTGCCTTTTAGGTACTTAGGAGTGCCTCTCTTAACTAGAAAACTCTCAATTCAATAGTGCATGCAAATAGTGGACCGAATGATAGCAAAAGATAAATGTTGGTCATCCAAATTATTATCTTATAGTGGTAGGCTCTAATTACTGAAGAGTGTACTGTTTGAAATATAGACCTACATGGATCAGATATTCCTTCTCCCTAAGAATTTCTTGGCACTAGTGAATACGGTGTGTAGGACTTTTCTATGGACTGGCAGTAATGAATGTTCAAAAAAGGCTTTGGTTGCTTGGGAAACAATTTGTATGCCTAAAACAGCAGGAGGTCTAAGTGTGATAATCTTGTTAGATGGAATAAATAAGCAATATGCAAACTTGTATGGGTTGTGGAATAAAAACAAGAGAGACTATATGTGAGATGGATCCATGCTTACTATATAAAAAACAGAAGCATAGACACAGTGCATACTCTGAAGAAAGCAAGCTGGCTTGTTATGAAGATTATTGATGCAAAAAAGTGGTTGGAAGGTTCAGGCAATATTCAGGAAAAATACAAGCATATAGTAGATCTCAAGGTTTCAACATCAGAGAAGGCTACCTAGGAATATCACCTCAGTAATAGGGGTGGGCATGGTATGGTACGATTTGGTATTTTAAACTTCGATACGGTATCTTTGGTTTTCAGTAAGTAAAATAACAATACCATTGCCATACCAAATTAGTTCGGTATTTTTAATTTTGGTTACCACATTTTACAGTATGAAAATTCGGTAACCATACTTTAATTGATTTCGACTTACATATATTCATATAAAAAAACTATAACTTTAAACTTGAAGAACGTCTCAATCATATTAGAGTAACAACAATCTTTATTAATTAATCACACAAAAAGACCATTTCAATCACTATTGAGTAGTCCAAGATGCAAACTCTAAACAACATTACCTAAACTTAAGCTTAGTACTCCTAAATAATAAGCTTCCCAAAAAATTTATTTCTGAATAAGATTTACTTTTAGGTTCAATTGGTTAATGGATGACACATACATATATTTAATAATCTTACATATAATATATATGCTTTTTATATATTATTAAAAAATGTTGGTGTGAAATATGATATTTCAGTATTTATTGCATAAATACAAAATACCGTACCAAATACAAAAATAATTTGAAACTCCTACCAAATACCATACCAAACACCATAACATCCATACCGTGGTATAAAAATTTTGATTTCGATGTGGTATTCAGTATATACCATACCATGCCGACCCATACTCAGTACAACAAAGTGGTTTGGAGCAAATTAGTGTTAGTGCAAGGTCAACTTCCGAGGCAAAGGTTTATTCTATTGCTAGCACTACACAATAGATAGAATCTTAAAGTGGGGAAAATAGTATCCACAGATTGTGTGTTGTGCAAAAGGAAGACACTAGAAATAGCTGACCATCTCTTTTTTGACTGTCCATAATCAACAAGTGTCTGGTCAAGGCTATTAAAGTGGTTAGGATATAACAAGACAATTGGGGACAGGAACCAGGATGTTGCATGGCTCATCAAAATGATCAAAAATAACAAACGTCAGGCAGTACTATTGGGTTTCTTCTATTCTACAGTAGTTTATTAGATATGGGCTGAACGGAATGGAAGAAGGTTTAGGAATCAAGCTAAAGAATCAACTCAGAGGCTTCATAATATTAAACTAGAGATCCACATTGCAGGGAAACAATACTCTAAAGGAGATCAAGGCTACAACAATTGACTAGATATCCTCGTTAGCAAGATTTGAATGTAAAAATGCTTGAATGTAAGAATATCTTAGATATATTGAAAGTGGATTATCTATAAAGAGAACTGAGTGGCCATCTTAAGTCGAAAAAGACTGTCAGGATCTTGTAACGTTGATCCTTTGGTTGAATAAAAATTTCTTATTTGACCAAAAAATGATATATTACTTGCATCATTCACTCTATAGGTACATGTCTTTTGTTAAATCATATATGATTGCCCTACACCGAAATGTACAACAATATGGATAATAAAGCTAATGAGTTTAATGGATAAGCTGCCCAATTCATGTCTAAGAAACTAACATAATAAGTCTAAAAAGGTATTAAGGATGAACCATCCCATTCTATCCATACTCAAGAACCTTAACATTGTACTATATATCATTGACCAATATAAGAGTAAAGGGTGAAAAAAAGGCGTATAATAGTATACAAGGCCAAGGAATGAATATACAATCTGAATAAATAAAGAAAGAAAGGGATATACGTTAATACCATAACTACTTATACATAGATCTACATATATAAAACCTAGGGCAACTCATAGTACAACCTAAGTCATCAAACTACCATCTTCAATCCTTATAACCATAGTGGAAGCTGATGCTAGTATCATCAGGGTCCCATATCTATATGTCTAGACATGAGATATCTATCAAAATAAAGAGATAGTACTGAAAGAAATCAGAGTATCAATGTCTAAAACCATAATACCTAACCAATGGATAATCATGCGTATAAATTTAACTCGAAAGTAAAAGATCAATAATCGTACCTCAAATCGCAATTCCAACCCAATAATCAACTTGTTACAGACTAACCATAATAAAAATAACATTCACAATCCATGGTAACAATAACAACATGAGTAAGCAAGTAATCTGACACACAACACCCAACTGATCATTTCATAAATCTCCACCCCCATAGTTTTAAAAAGTTCAGTCAACACTCTGGCAAACCACAATCAAGCCCATGCCTATGCATCCTACCATAAGGTTAATAGATATAAGCTTCAAGTAATATACTGCAAGCAACATTGCTGATAGATCTAGGCGCATACTGGTGATAGACAATGCATATGCGTTTATGAATGCAAAGTGAGTCCATAATATCTTAGCAATTATATCATCATCAATATTATAATCAATATCCAAACTTGAACTGATAGATCTATATATATAACATTAGCATTATAATAAATATCCTCAACATCATCAATATTATCAACATCATCAATCATCAAGATTTACCTAAAACTCATATCTTTAATCATCGGACTTGACCCATAACTCATATCATCAATACCATTATCAATGATTGAGATAGACTCCGAACTCATATCATTAATGCCAAAGATATATGTGTATATATATAAGTTCCAGACAAGATTCTTGGCTAAAAAAGTATAATCCATAAATTCATTGCTTGAGGTAAACTTTGGGACTAAATAATTATATGAGTGTAGACAGGGTCATAATCTCTCTCGACCGGAGTAAATAGTACTAAAACTGTGGACCAGAATCTACCTCAGAAAAATCTTTAAAACACTAGTTTAAATCTCAATGCACACAAGTCATCTATTAAGATGGTATGATTCTCATTCTGAAGTATTCCATTTTTAAAGTAAAAAGTGAGATTTAATCCCTTTTTAGGAAAAAATAGTAGTAAAATCATATTCTAGTTGAAATCGTACCACTTACCGTATTTAATGACTATGATGTACCAAATCTATGCATGCCATCACCACTATTCAAAAAATAAAATCTTAAGCATCAATATTTTGGTAAGCTACGACCATTTTCTTTATGAGAATGGAATACTTCCCGGAACCAAACCATTCAATATCATGAAGAAGTCCTTGTGCCCAATAATATGTTAGGAATAACTACAACATCATAATCACGACCTGAGCCCCAAATGTATATCCTACATAATCATATGGTATATTCTTATCCTTGCATGAAAGCTATATCAAGAATCATATCTATAAGTTATAACATTAAGCATATTCAAAATCTATTTCAATAACAATGTCTATAAGACACCACATATTTATAACGAATATCATATTCATAAGGCATATAATATCTATAGGCCACATCATATCTATGAGGCATATCATATCTATGTGCCAAAATATATCTATAAGGCATATTATTTAGCATGTCGACAGACCATATCGTCGTTAATCAAATCTGAAAGCCATATCACATCTACGAGCCATTAATAACAATTAGAGAAAACTATCACCATTCACCAAGTCACAAATTCACCTTATACTAAAGGTTCAATAGTCTCCACTATGTCTAACATGCATAACCAAGTCAACAAGGCCAAAAAAAGTTTTGCCTTAAGGTGGGCCGGAGGAACCCACTTCTAATCCTCGAAATCCATACTTAGGAAATTTCTACCCCATACTTGGCTAAAGTATCTAAATTGACTTCTAGAGCATACACAAGAAATATTCATCCCTAAGATAGGGATTTCACCTAGGACATGATAATTTAAGTCAACTTCACCTAAATTACGATTTCAAGATAGCTGAATAATCCAAATACGACTAATCATACTAATCACGCTTCCAACACCTAAGCCACATCCCAAATCTAGTGTAATACCATAATCGTACTCTGAAGTAGCTCAATCTATGAAGAAAATAATAGGATTCTAGAAGTATAGTAAATATTTTACCTTACAGGTCAAATCACTCATCTAATCCCCCAAACTTAAATATTCAAGACTACATCATCGTGTTCTACCCATAATAAATTGTATCATTCTCATTTATATGCAATATATAAAACATATCATTTTTTGAATAAGACTAGATAGAAGCCTGCCTCTATCCCGAACCGCAAATCCTTGAATCATCCACAAAATGTCTATTTTTACTCCACGATCCTAAAATCCTACCATGATATAAAAATTATAATCTATACATCATTAAGAGTCAAATAAAACCTATATTTCCATATAATGAGATGAGTCAAATTTCAGGTCAAGATCAGGCCCACGAGGTCGATAAAAAAATCTAAAATTAAACCCGCCACGAGGTCTCTCAAATGATAAGGAATGTGTGCTCAAAATTTAAGCAAAAATGGGACACAAATTAGGTCTTAAATCAACCCTCAAAGTTTAGGAGTTCAAAGCCCTAATTTCTAAGAATTTACCATTAATTTGGATGGAAATCAAAGTGAAAATCAATAGGAAATAACCAAAAAGGATTATTCTAGCTTACCTTATCTTATTTGGATGATTTCCCACCCCTTTACTTTCCTTGAGCTCTCAAAATAGTGTAAAAATAGCGGAAAAAGTGATGGAATATTAGGCTGAAGAAGAGGATTAAATATGGGGTTGGGAACCGTGATCGCGGCTCTAAAATTGTGAACACAATATGTAAGGCATAAAATGCATGTCATAATCATGATTTATGACTTATCACGATCGTGATCGCACCAGTAACCTAATGCAAAAACAAAGTCAAAAACTTATTTTTAACCCTCAGAACTCATTCGGAGCCCTATGAACATGATACAATAGTGAATTTTTATTGCAAAGAACATTTCGAATCCAATGAAATTATCTAAAATTTCATACGAGTTTGTTTAATCTAAATATGGGGCCCACACCTATAGTTCTATTTTTCACATAACTTGCTAGTAGCCTAACATGAAAGAAAGCCTCGGGATCTGAATCAAGGGTCCCCAGAGCCTAAAATCAATGTTCCAAGGTTGATACAACTATTAGAATTATCATCCAAGATCCTCTACAAGGAGTTTTAGTCTGTGACCAAATCCTAGAAAGCTAAAAGTCCAAAAGAGAAAAATGAGACTAAAATCCAAATAAACTGTCCGATCACCGAATTGACAACTCTGACAAGTTAAAAATGAATTGTAGCTACTATAGGAAAGCTCAAAACTCTTTAAATGCATACAAATAGAGAAAATAGCCTAGAGGGTCATTATAAAATCCCTTATAAAAGAAATTTTATTCATAAAAGTCAATGGGTAAAAAGTTCTTAAAAGCTCGAAAGGACAAGGAATTGGCTCTGCATGTTTTGAGCACTACTTCCAAGATAACCTCTAAGGTGAGACTACACTTATAAGGGATTTTACCATAAGTATCACTTTTGCAACCATTAACCACATTTTACTCTTAAATGGCCAAAACTCAACCTCAACACCAACTGAACCCCAACTAAACTGAGGAAGGCTGATAAATATAAATCTAAACTATGACACTCTAATACCAGGCTGATACACATCTCAGGGTAAGGCGCTGATGAGCACATTAAACTATCCATGTGACTGAGAGCCCTCACAGCCCAGGCACAACGACGTAATTATTAGGGGCGCGCTCTACCACTGAGCTTGATCCCTTCTTGTGATCGATTTTAGCACTAGCATGGTTCACTTTGGCCGTGTCATTAGCGTCAATGATGATCTTTCCGTCTCTCACCAACGTCATAATCTTCTCCTTTAAGACGAAGCATCTTGCTGTAGGGTGACTGACGATGCAGTGATATTTGCAATACTTGGGATCATCGACTTTGTTCCAAAGAAAAACTAAGGCATGAGTCATACAACCAACTCCAAATCCATAAATATAACCTTTTCTTACCTTTCCAAACCTGCTAATAATCCAAACCAAGAACAAAGTTACCTAAGTTTTATTTGTGCAACCTCATCACCGAATCAAGTAACTAAAGCTGATACACTGAGAATCCATATAAAAATCACGAGAATAAAACCATAAGGTGTGATCTGGGCATACAAATGGAGATAACCAAGATATGCAATCTATGCTAATACTATAACTGGTTCAGATGATAATCAAAATTGAGATCCAAAAGTCCAATGCATAAATACTCATCATTGAAGGATTTCCTCCAGGATGTCCCATCAATTGAGAATAAAACAAAATAGAATCCAACTTAAGCATACTACTTTGACTGAGTAGATCATCCAAAATCTCAATGAAAACTAAAAATAAGTATTCAGAGAAAGTTCACTTTTGGGTTATCCCAAGACTTGATTTTTGAGAGTAAGGCTTTCTTATTAAATAATGAAATAGACATCTCTAGACTTATTGTGTATATGCAGTAGGTCGAGAAACAGAAGAAGAAGCAAGATGAAATTTGGGAGAGGCAGATATAAAGTTTAGACTCTCTGATTAAGGTGATGGTAATTAGTAGAGTGGCAGGGATGGTGGAAATTTTTCAAAGAATAAATGGGGTAATTCTGGGTCTTATCGACAACTAGTGATCCCTACCGAAAGATATCAAGTGATATGCATATTCATGGTGGCAAAAACTATAGGGCATAGAGGGCCCAATCTCAGGGTAGTGGGGCCCAATCAGCTCCATCATATCATCCCTAAAGATTTTATGGTCAATTCTATCAGTGTTACTGTTATGAAGAAAAGGACAAATGCTTAAATTATGGTCAGCCAGGACATATAGTTAAAAGATCTCATTTTGGTAAGGTTGCCTCTGGTGCAAACAAAGTTTTTGTTGCTTTTTCTTTAGCTCTAGCACCAAGGGGTGCCCCATCTAGCTCTGGCACTATTTGAAACTAACTCTATGCTCTCACTACTCATAAGGTGTCCAAGATATTCCTGATGTTGTTACTGGTATGATGACTCTTTTCTCCCATGATATGTAATGTTTAATTGATCCAAAGTTCAATTATCTTTAAAGGACCCTATTTATGGCTTTGCATTTTGGTTTTGGTTGTGGGTGTATTCCAGTCCCTTTTTTTATTTCTACCCTAGTGGATGACTCTATGGTGGATACAAGAGTCTATAGGGGTTGTGTGGTGTCTATGGGTGGATGAGAGACTTTAGTGGATCTATTTGAATTAGGCACGGTGAATTTTGATATCATATTAGGGATGGATTGGTTGCACTTATGCTATGTGTCTTTAGACTACCGAACCCATACAATTGTCGTTAAATTCCTTAATAAATCGGTTATTGAATGGGAGGGTAGTTCCCTAGCTCCTAAGGGGAGGTTCATATCATATATTAAGGCCTGGAGATTGATCTCCAAGAAATATCTCTATCATTTGTTCTGGGTTAAAGATTATTACTTGAAGGGTCTTTCTTTGCATACCATCCAGGTGGTCAATGAATTTCCTGACGTCTTTCCTAATGACTTTCCTGGTGTTCCTTAAAATAGGGAGATTGATTTTGATATAGATTTTGTTTTGGACTCTCATCCTATTTTAATTACCTCATATTAAATGGCTCAAACTGAGTTGAAGGAGCTTGGAGAGAAACTAAAGGATCTTTAAGAAAAGGTTTTTATTTGTCCTAGTGTGTCTCTTTGGGTGCATCAATTTTATTCATACGTAAGAAAGATAGTTCTCTTTGAAAGTGCATTGATTACCGACAATTAAATAAGGTAATAATAAAGAATAAGTACCCTCTTTCAAGGGTAGGTGATTTATTTTATCATCTATCAGGGTGCTATGTTTTTCTCCAAGATTGATATTTGGTCTAGCTAGCATCATTTAAAGATTAGGGAGGTGGGTATTGCTAAGATTACTTTACATACCCGGTATAGATATTTCAAGTTCCTAGTTATATTTTGTTATTAACTAATACCCCAATGACATTCACATACTTGAGTAATAGGGTTTTCTATCGATTTCTGTATTTGTTCATCATTGTCTTCATAGACAATATTCTGGTGTACACTAAGAGCAAGGTGGATCATGCTACTTACCTTAACATTATTCTACAGACCCTAAAAGATTAGCAATTGTATGCTAAACTTTCAAAATATGAATTCTAGTTTAATGTAGTCACTTTTGTGGGTCATATAATTTCTATTGAAAGGATCATGGTAGAATCATAAAAAATTATTGTGTTTAAGAAGTGTCCTAGACATATGACTCTAATCGATATTCAGAGCTTCCTGGGTTTAGCCAATTATTACAAGAGGGTTATGGAAAGTTTCTCTTCTATAGCTATCCCATTGACTAATTTGACTCAGAAGAAGGTGAAGTTCTTGTGGTTTGATACTTTTGAGGGTAGTTTTGAGAAGTTGTAGAATAAGATGACTTTAGCTCCAATTCTGACTTTGTCTAAAGGCACTGATGATTTTTAGTCTATTGTGATACATCCCGTATAGGGTTTGGGTATGTTTTTATCTAGCATAGAAAGGTGATAACTTATGCCTCTAGGTAGTTAAAGGTGTATGATAAGAATTATCCAACTCATGACTTGGAATTATTAGCTGTGGTATTCGCATTGAAATCTTATATCACTATCTATATGGCATGCATATGGATATCTTTTCTAATCATAAGAGCCTACAGTATATGTTTACTCAGAAAGAGTTAAACCTCAAGCAAAGCAGATATCTTAAGTTGCTCAAAGATTACAACATGAGTGTTCAATACTATCAAGGTAAAGCTAATATGGTTATTGATGCTCTTAGCAGGTTATCCATGGTAATTCTAACTCATCTAAATGAAGGGGAGCGAGAGTTGGTGAAAGATATTCATTATTTTGTTAACCTTAGAGTTCGTCTCTTAGACTTTGAGGATGGTGGTATGTTTTTGCAAAAGGTGGTGCAGTTGTCATTTGGTGATGAAATAAAGAAGAAAAAAATGTTGTATCCTGTTTGGATAAGGATCAAGGGTGATGTAAGTAGGCAGAAGGTGATGACCTTTGATATTGGTGGTGATGGTACCTTATGGTACAAAGGGAGGTTATGTGTTCTCGACGTAGATGGATTGTGAGAGATGATCTTAGTTGAGGAATATTAGTCTCGCTACGTATATTCATCATAGTTCAACAAAAATGTATCATGATTTTAAGGAGATGCTTTGGTGGAACAATATGAAGCATCATGTGGCTAGTTTTGTAGCTAAGTGCATGGTGTGACAACAAGTGAAAGTTGAGCACATGAGGCCTGGAGGATTGTATTAAGAGATTGAATTTCCTATGTGGAAGTGCGAAGTGATCAACATGGATTTTGTTATCGGTCTTTCTTGATCTCAAAATTAGTTTGATTCAGTTTGGGTCATTGTGGATAGGATGACAAAGTCTGCTCACTTCTTGCCAGTGAGGACAAGTTTTCTGGCAGAGGATTATGCAAGGTTATACTTCCAAGAGATCATGAAGTTGCATGGGGTACCTATTTCTATTATTTTGGATTGTGGTATGCAGTTTTCATGGAACTTTTGATGGTCATTTTAGAAAGGTTTGGGAACCAAGGTGAGTTTTAGTTCTGCTTTCCATCCACAGTAGTACGGGAAAGTAGAAAGGACTATTCATATATTGGATCATATGCTTCGAGTTTACGTGATTGACTATGGTGGTAGTTGGGTTGAGCATTTTCCTCTTATAGAGTTTGCATATAATAATAGCTACCACTCTAGCATTGGAATGTCTATGTTTGAGGCCTTGAATGGTAGGAGATATAGATATCCTATTGGGTTGTTTAAGGTTGGTGAGGCGGAGATGTTTGGCTCGGATTTGGTTCACCAAGCCATGAAAAGGAAATGGTTATTCGTGATAGGATTAAATCCACCCAAATTTGCCAAAAGTCTTATGTAGATGTGAGGAGTAGGATGTTAGAGTTTAATGTAGGGGATAAGGTGTTCTTGAAGGAGTCTCCCATGAAATGAGTGATGCAGTTTGGGAATAAGGAAAACCTCAAGCCCTAGTATGTTGGTCCGTATGTGGTTTTTAGAATGGTTGGCAATATTGTATATAAGTTGCAGTTGCATTCTAGCTTAAGCTTCATTCATCTAGTGTTCCGCATATCTGTGTTGAGGAAGTGTGTGGGTGATTCGTCTTAAATCATACCTATAAAGGATATTAGTATTTTAGATTCTCTTGCCTATGATGAGGCCCCGATTAAGATCTTAGATCAATAGGTTCATCAGTTGCAGACCAAGGACGCAGGCTCGGTGAAGTTCTATGGAAGAGGCACAATGTCGAAGAAGCCACTTGGGAAGATGAAGAGGGCATAAATTCCAAGTATCCTTTTCTATTCCCATTCCAGTAAATCATGCTTAAGGTATGTGTTGATCTTACCATCTTTGTTTTCTGACCTTGTTAAAGGAAAGGTTGATTTCCCTAGCATCTTTGTTTTCTAACTTGGTTAAAGGTAATACTAGACATTTGGGGGGTCTAATTATCCTATTCAATGCCTGTCCTATCTTTTGAGTATGAATGATCCAAGCGGGGGAGAATTGAAACACATTGGGTTTTTACCCTTGGAAATTTCTTAAGCTTCGAGCTCATTATCCTAGTAACAACTCATCATATCAGCTGTGTGGTGTGGGTACTATTCAGGTGACCCTAGTTTTTAAGAATATAAAGGGTGGTGGTTGGGTTTTGATTATTGTAATGATTTGGCGGTACACGTCGTTAGGGGTGGTGATGGGCCGTTTGGTCAAACTTTTCTAAAATTAGTAAATTAGTCACTATACTTGGATTTTAGTAAGAGTGGCTCACTAAGAGCCATGAGGATATATTATGAATGGTAACGTTGAGTCATATGTTTTACAGTGTCCAATCCCTTTGGGTTCTATCTGGGATACGAAAAGACCACATGGTCTTGTAACAAGTGAGGTTATGGGGTTATACGGTAGATAGTGTATGTGTGTCCATCTCACTCTCTTGGTGGTGAGTAAAGGGTACGATTTGTATGTTGTGGTCATGAGTCATTGGGGTCGACTCATAACCACCTGCAACATAATTACAACTTTAAATTGGGGGCATTCTGGATGTTTTCCCTTTTAACTCCCTTTGAGGCCATAACTTAAAACACCTTTTGGGACTTCATTAACAAATTATTCCCAATCAAACACTCTCAAACTCTCTCTTCAAGTAAAATCAAGGATTTCATCAATATAATCAATTAATGATTTCAAGGGTGGTTTCTCTCCGTACTTCTTGGTGTCTACGACATGTGACTCTTCCCTCATTGTTATTTTACTAAAGGCATGTGTTTTAATGTATGGTTTTCATAGTATTGTTATTGTTTTGAATTAAAGGTTGGGGGTTTTGAATGTTCATGGTTGATTAATGTTTCTCATGATTTTAATTATGGGTTTTAAAGGTTTGCTTACGGTTTTCCATCTATGGGTGCATGGGAATGATGATTTAATTGAGGGGTCATTATTGAGCCCTAAATTATGATGATTTTAGCATGCACTCAACCTGTTTGTGAAATTGTCAATGAGAAAAGTTTTGTCAAATAGTTTGAAAATTCTTAGAATCCTTGTATTTCATTAATGGTTTAAGAATCATGAAACAGTTTTGGTTTGTTTCACATGACTTTGGAAAGGCCTTGGTGGCCATGGTTTGATTGTAAATGAATTTGGTTTTATTAGTAATGGTGGAGTCTAATCTGGTTTAATGGTTTATATGGCATAAGTTAATAGACTTGCCTGCTCTAATTTTCGTATGACGATACCACTGGTTAATGCCTAATTAAAAGACTCCTCAGTAAATAATTTGGTTAGGTGTAAAAGATTTAATTGGGATTAAAGGGGGTTAAGTAGAAAAGTCATGGAAAATGGAGGTCCCGGGGGGCTGACGTTGGAAACTCACATTTTCCGATGTGAGGGTGGACTTGGTCCCCATGTGCGTGATACCACAATTTATATTTTTAGGGATGTACTAGTCATCCCAAGTTCTTCTTTCAAGTCGTACGACTAACACGCATTGAGGCCCTTTTAGTAGGGGGAGCTGAACCCATATAGCCCGCGGGTGGTTTTAGGATGGCAGAGCTACACAACTCAGGTTAAGATTCTCAATACATGCTAAAACTTGTTCCCTATCCCTGAACAGTATATATGTTATTGCATACGGTTATTTGATTTGGTTTTAAATAGATGGAATTATCTTATCTTTATGCGTGAGTTACATGCTAACGTTTGCCCCTACTAACCATTTTTGGGCATTGTATTTCCACGCAAAGCAGGAACCAGCCATACTACCGTTCCTCCTACTGATTGACTTAGATTTAGGTCAGACTAATATGGTAAGCTTCCATACTTTGGAGGATTCCATTTCATGCTATGGAATTCTTGTTATTTTTTTTATTTCTTTTGTTTTGGTTTTGCTCCGGGGGTCTTTCGGAAACAGCCTTTCTACTTCATCAGAGGTAGAGGTATGGACTGCGTACATCTTACCCCCCCCAGACCCCACTAAGTGGGAATACACTGGGTTTGTTGTTGTTGTTGTTTTGGTTTTGCTATGGTCGGGGCATGTACCGACTAGATGTTCTTTGATTTTGGTTAGAGGCTTTGTCGAACAACTATGAGCATGGGCAGTGTCGGTATTAGTGTTAGACTTGGTATTGGCATTGGCATTAGGATTTGAAATGGTTGGTTAATTATTTGTGGATTTAGTATTTTATTTTAAACTTACTATCATGTCTTTAAATTAATATTTATCTTGTTATATGTTCGGAATTCATCTGACATGGGTGTAGGGCGGTTAACGTGGGATATTAGGGGTGGTTTCTGATCCTAGTTGGGCTTGAGACACCTGACAGAACTAGGTCCCGGTTTGAGTTGTGTCAATCAACTACTCAGTGTGCTCGTGGGATAACAAATCTAAACGGGTTTAAACTTAGACTGACTGAATATTCAACCGAGGAGCTACGCGCACTATCTCGAAGTGAGGGTGCCACAATACTATGAGATTGATATTAATGAGCTGAATGGCCAATAATACCTTGTTGAAACACTCTATGGACCAATGTCCCATCTCACCACAACCGTAACAAGCTCCTGGAATACTTTGAGGTGATACACACTCTGATCTAGAATAATCACCACGACTAACCTGAGAGTGACCCATATTCTGAAATGCTTCCTACATAGAATAGATAGGCTGCAATTAATGTGAGCCCCTCCGTAAGGATCCTCACTCTCATATGAAATGACAATAGAACTGTACTAATGACATAGCCTCTTACCACCACCCCCATAAGTCTGAATGCATACTCTCTTTATGGTCCCTGCATGATAAAAAACTTGAGAGAAAGAAGACCCAACTGCTATCAGGTACTCTGATGGCAAATTGATTAGCTATGTTGATCCTCTAATAAATCTATATACCATTTACTACTCTGAAGGATATAGTATAGTAATATGTTTGTCCCACTCAAGAAATCCAATTTCATACTCTAAAACTGACAAGGAACCATACTGAACACCAACAAATCCAACTCTTTTCGGAGAACTTCTCGAGCAATCGGCTATCATCCCTGGCTGTAAGGTATCCATAAAGAGACTTGGGATCTCCAATGCTGAACCTCAAAGGGTTGAACTAGTCACAAGCTTTACCTGAACATGGGCTATCCCCAAATCCTCTTAATGACGCTAAAGATCTTTGACATCCATCTCTGACTCCATGGTTCAATCTGCATTGAAGCTTTAGAAACACATGCCAAAGTCTTGTCCTCATCAATTAACAACCTCTCATTTACCATCTAGGATAGAATAAAGTCAACGAATGAACTTGAGGATCATGAGAATACGGACACATGAGAAGGTGTCAAGAAATTCATTTCATAAGAATGCCCTATAGCCTCCCAAAGATAGGTTACGAATGTCTCCACACCGATCGTAGGACTCTACTAGAAGCTTAGCCCGTGTACTAATACATCGGTGGACCTATGCTCTGACACCAATCTTTCACGAGCCAATTTCTGAGGTCATGATGGTGCTACTATAACCCAACAGTAGGCAAGCCAATTACAAAGTCCAGAACTACTAGTAATGGACTACTAAGAGAATGAAGGAAAAAATGTAGAACATATGTAATAAAAGACTAACATACATAAGATAATCCCAAAACCTGGTGTAATTCAATAAAAGAGATTTTAACATTAATAATGATACAAATAAGGTACTAACTAAATATACAAATACAACCATATCTGAATACAACATAGAGACTAGTCTAGTACATAAGAGGAAATAAAGTAATACTCTAAATGCCAGGAGCTCACCCTGCATCTCCGAACCATAGCTTCTCCATAAAATGCACACAATAATGGTGATAACCAGCACTATGATCTGCAGGTTACAGATGTGTAGATAAGTACCAAATAGGTGGTACACAGTAGGCAATTGCCGACTAATCTCTAAAGATAATGTGATTATATATAACATATAAAAAGAAAGGTAATCTACACCAAAATACGGCTAAGAAGGTATTAATGGTTAACTATCCCATTCTTTCCATACTCAGGAACCTCAATATTATACCATATATCGCTGACCAATATCAGAGTAAAGAGCCAAAGAAGGTTGTATAATAGTACACAAGGCCAAAGAATGATATACAATTTAAATAAATAAAGGAATAAAGGGATATACGGTAATCCCATAGCTACTTATATATATATGTACATATAAAAATACTAGGACAACTCATAGTACAACCCAAGTCATCATACTAGTATCTTCAGGCCTCGTAATCATAGTAGAAACTCGTGTTAATATCGTCAGGGTCTCTAATCCATAAGTCTAGACATGAGCTAACTTTTGAAATGAAGAGATAGTAAGAAAAATAATTAGAATATCATGGTCTAAAACCACCATACCTAACCAATAGATAATCATGCATATAAATATAATCGCAAAGTAAAAGAGCCATAATTTTACCTCAAATTGAAATACCAACCCAAAAATCACCTTGTTACACACTAACCATAATTTCAATGACAGTCCCAATCCAAGGTAATAGTAATAACACAAACCAGATAGTCTTGACACATAATAACCAACTAATCCGTTCATAAATCTCTACCATCATAGGCTCGAAAGGTTCAATCAACACTCAGGAAAATGACAGTTAGGGCCTATACTTATGAAATACATAATAGGCTGATAGATAAATGATCAACACAATATACTTCAAGTAGAACTGATACCTATATCTGTGCAACCCCCAATATTGATGATAAATATAGGTGCATACTAGTGATCGACACAGTTTGGGGATGATTGACACAGTTTCCACTATATTTCAGAGCAATTTGTGTGAGTGTGTGGTTTAAAAATGATAGATGGTTGACTTTGGTCAACATTTATTATTCTATGCATCGGCTGACAAAATAGACTACTCTAGTAGATTTTAAATTATGATTTTGGGTTGGTAGCATGGTTGGAGTGATTTTATGACTTTTATATCCCATTTTGATCCTCGATTTAGAAAAGTTGTGAAATTGGGTCCCGGGGGTCAATTTTGTTAAAATAACCTCTTTTAAAAAATCTAATTTCACTATTGATTCTAGAATGTTAAATTTGATTAGGTAGCATAGTTCATTTGCATTTTTGAGATTTCGAAAAAATCTTGAAGGGTCGGTGGAGACATGGAAATTTTGCATGACTCAGCTATTACACTCGCTAAAGCGTCACTTGGGTCACTTAGAGGTGGCTACTAAAGCAGTAATTCGGTTACTTTAGCAACCCATCTCACCAGTTGGGGCCCATTAAGGTGGAGCCTTGTCTGCGAAACTGAAGGCCATTATAGCGGCCCTTTGTCTACCAAAGCAAAATAGGCATGCACACTAGTACTACTAAAGCGACACTTGATTTCTTTAGGAGTGACTTCTAAAGAGGCCATTAGATTGTTTTAGCAATAACCACTAAAGAGGCCATCTGACCTCTTTAGCAGTCAATGTTGCTAAAGTATAAAAATCTATTTTTCTCAATTTTCTTCTATTTTTGAGACTTTGAGATTTGGGGTTTTGAGAATTGGGGTGATTTCTTCAATTTTCAATTTTGGGAAAGCTCGAAATCACTATTTCCATTATTTTAAATTAATTCTAGTCATCTAAAACCCGTAATTTTAGAATTTCAAAAGTGGAATTTGGGAATTTTGGTTCGAAAGGCATAAAATATATTTTTTTCAATTTAAACCCCAATATCTACTCATTTTCACTTGGGTTTTGTTCTATGGCTTTCTTAAATCATGGATAATGTTTTTAGAAACATATATTCTGGTTTTACCCTTTCTTTTCAAATATCATTTTTGGTGTCCGTTTTAACCCTGATACGAAAATAGGCAATATGGATATTATATGATTTCTTTTAACACTTGGATTCCACACTTATATGTTAGTTGGTTTTGAGTCCATTCGAGAAGTGAACACTCCGTACTGAGGGATTTTTGGACACGGATTCTATCCTTTGAGGTAAATTAGGGCTTAAGTTTCTTTAGACTGGGTTGAGTAATTAAGATCTCATTGAAAAGCACCTTATGACTATGGGAAGAAATCATAAAAAATGTGTCACTATTGTTGTATGCCCGTGTTGGGCCTTATGTGTTGTTATTGGTGGATTGAAATAATAATTACTATAAGTGTGGCCCTTGTAAGGGTCTTATCTGGTATTGTTGTCTTTGTGTATATATTTTTTAGTTTCTCCCTGGTAGAAATATCGAAGTTGGGGTTTTAGTGGTCTAAATGATATATTACTTGAATATTTCACTCTATAGGTACATGACTTTAGTTGGATCATATATGATTTCCCAACACCAAAATATCCAACAATCTACCTAATAAAGCTAATTAGATAAAATGAATAAGCTTTCAAATTCATAGCCAAGAAACTTACATAATAAATCTAAAACGGTATTACGGATGAACTATCCCATTCTAGCCATACTCAAAAGCCTCAACATCATACCATCTATCACTGACCAATATAAGAGAAAAGGGTGAAATAAGGGCATATAATAGTATACAAAGCTAAGGAATGAATATACAACCTAAATAAATGAAGGAAGACAGGGATCTAGGATAATACCATGGCTATATATGTATAGAAGTACATATATAAAAACTAGGGAAACTCATAGTATAACCTATGTCATCATACTAGCTTCTTCAGGCCTCATAATCAAAGTGGAAGCAAGAGCTAGTATCATCAGGTTCTCTAATCCATATGTCTAGACATGAGCTAAGTATCGAAATAAAGAGATAGTACAGAAAGAAATCAGAATATCAGGGTCTAAGACCATAATGCTTAACCAATGGATAATCATACATATAAATATAACCGCAAAGTAAAAAAGCCATAATAGTACCTCAAATCGCAATACCAACCTAAAAATCAACCTGTTAAAAATTAACCATAATAGAGATGATAGTCATAATCCAAGGTAATAGTAACAACATGAGTAATAAGCTAACCGGACACACAATATCCAACTTATCCTTTGATAAGACCCCACCGTTATAGGCTCGAAAGGTTCAATCAACACTTAGTCAAATAATAGTCCAATCCCATGCCTATGCACCCCTATAAGGATGATAGATATAAGCTCCACGCAATATACTACAAGCAGGACTCATCCCTATACCTATGCAACCCCATACACGGCTAATAGATCTAGGTACATACTGGTTATATGCAATTCATATGCATGGATGAATGCGAAGTGAATCCATAATATCTTAACCACTATCTCATCCTCAATATTATAATCAATATCCGAACTCAAATTGATATATAAATATATATATATATATATATAACACCAAAATTATAATTAATTTCATAAAAATAATCAACTTCATCAACATTATCAATCATCGGGCTTGACCCAGAACTCATATCATCAATCATTGGGCTTGATCTAAAACTCATATCATCAATACCATCATCAATCATCATGATTGACCCAAAACTCATATTATTAATTCCAGAGATATACGAATATATCTGTAAGTGCCCGACAAGATTTATGGCTAAAAATGATTAAACAAATAAATTCATTACCTAAGGTAAACTTCGGGACTAAGTCATCATAAGAGTGTAAAAAGGGCCGAAATCTCTCTCGATCGGAGTAAATAGTAGTAGTAAGATTGTGGCCTAAAATCTACCTCAAAAAAAAATCTTTAAATCACTATTTTAAATCTCAATGAACATAAGTAACCCATTAAGATGATATAATTCCCCTTTATGAAGTAATCCACTTTTAAATTGAAAAGTGTGCTTTAATCCCCTTGTCGTAAAAATAGTAGTAAAATCATATTCGAGTTGGAATCGTACCACTTACCATACTTAGTGATCATGATATACCAAATCTATGCATGACATCACTAGTATTCAAACAATAAAATCTTAAGCATCAATATGTCAGTAAATTACGACTATTTTGTTAACAACGATGAAATAATTCCCGAAATTGAACCATTCATTATCATGAACAAGGCTTTGTTCCCAATAATATGTTCGAAATAACTACAATATCATAATCACGACCAAAGGCCTAAATGAATATCTGACATAATCATACGCTATATTCTTAGCCACGTTGGAAATCTATATCAAGACTCATATCTATAAGATATAACATTGAGTATATTCAGAATCTTTATCAATAACAATGTTTATAAACCACTACATATTTATAAGGTATCTCATGGTCTTAAGGCATATTATATCAATAGCCCACATCATATCTATGAGGCATTTGATATTTATGGCCCAAAAATATCTATAAGGAATATCATTTAGCATGTCGATGGGCCATATCATTAATCGAATCTAAAAGCCATATCTTTTCTACCAGATATTAATTATAATTTGGGAAAACTATCACCATTAACCAAATCAAAAAGTAACCATGTACTAAAGTTTAAATAGTCTCAACTATGTCTAACATGTGTAAATAAGTACACCGGGCTAACACAAGTGTTGGCCTAAGGTTGGCCGGAGGAACCCACTTCTAATCCACAAAATCTATACTTAGGAAATTTCTACCTTGGACATGGCTACGGTATTTAAATTGACTTATAGAGGGTACAAAAGCCATAATTAGCCCTAAGATTTAAAGTTCACCTAGGACATGAGCAATTAAGTCAACTCCACATAAATTATGGTTTCAAGATGGCTAAATAATCCAAATAAGTCTAATCATACTAATCACACTTCCAACACCTAAACTACATCCTGAATCTAGAATAATACCATAATAGTACAATGAATTAGCTCAATCTATGAAGAAACCAATAGGATTCTAGAAGTATAGTAAGTATTTCACCTTATGGGTCAAATGACTTATCAATCCCTCAAACATCAATATTCAAGACTATGTCATCGCATTCTACCCATAATAAATCATAACATTCTCATTTACATGAAATATATAAAACATATCATCTTGTGAAGAAGAGTAAATAAAAGTCCACCTCGATGTTGAACTAAAAATCCTTGAATCAACCACAAACTGTCTGTCTTCCCTCCATGATCTCAAAATTCCACCATGCTATCAAAATTGTAATCTATGTGTCATTTAGTGTCAAACAAGACCCATATCTTCATATAATGGATCGGGGTAAATTTCAGCTCAAGGACAGGCCCACAGGGCCCATAAACAAAATTAAAATTGAACCCATCACAAGGTCCCTCGAAGGTTAAGGAATTTATGCTCAAAATTTGAGCACAAATGGTATACAAAACGAGTCTCAAATCAGCCCTCAAAGTTTAGAAATTCCAAGCCCTAATTTCAAAGAATTTACCATGAATTTGGGTGGAAATCAAATGAAAAATCAATGGGAAATGACAAAAAAGGTTTAGGCTAGCTTACCTTAGCTTATTTATATGATTTTCCATTCTTTTACCTTCCTTGAGCTCTCAAAATGGTAGAAAGAGTCTTGGAAAATCAAGCTGAAGAATGGGATTAATTATAGGGTTGGGAGTTGCGATCACTACTCTGAAATCGTGATCGCAATCTGTAAGGCATAATTTGCATGTCGTGATTGCATAGCGTATCATGATTTCACAAACAACCTGATTCACCAATAAAGTTAAAATCTTATTTTTGACCCTTGAAACTCATTTGGAACCATATGAACAAGATCCAACAGTAAATTTTAATCGTAAACCACATTCTTGAACCAATGGAATCAATGAAAATTTCATCCAAGATCCTTTCGACTAAATATGGGCACCACGCCTATAGTTCTATTTTTTTACATAATCGGCCCAATAGCCCAAAATGAGTTTGAAAGCATTATGACCAAAAAAGGGTCCCCCAAGCCAAAAATCAACGTTACGGAGCTGGTGGCATTGTTGTAATTCTATCCAAGGTCATATACTAGAAGTTTTTATCTGATACCAAATCCTAAACAGTGAAAACTCTAAAATAGAGAAATTAGCCAAAAATCCAAAACAAACTATTAGATCACCAAACCAAAAGTTCTAGCAAGTCATAAATGACTTGTACCCACTGAGGGAAAGCTCAAAATACTGGAAATATACAAAAATCAAGGAAATGACCTCGAGGTCATCATAGCA
This sequence comes from Capsicum annuum, assembly GCF_002878395.1. NCBI lineage: Eukaryota > Viridiplantae > Streptophyta > Magnoliopsida > Solanales > Solanaceae > Capsicum > Capsicum annuum. Next base: position 105,477,962 of record NC_061113.1, on the reverse strand, counting down.
TGGTAAGGAGCCAACTATTCCATGCCCAAAATGACATCAAAATCTACCATATCTAATACAATACAATCTACCCAGGTCTCACTCCCAATAAAAATTACAACACAAGATCGGTACACCTGATCCACCACTAAAGAATCTCCTATGGGGGTAGATACACAAATAGAATTATCAAGAGGCTCACAAACTTAATGAAAATATGAAGCAAAATATATAGATATATAGAAGAAACTCAATCTTTGGTAAAATAATACAGATGCAGGTCAGAAACAAACAGGGACAAAACTTGTGATGACAAAATTAGAGGATGACACCTTTTGTCTAGTGGGTATAGCATAGAACTATCTAGGATCACTAACTAGCTAAATAGACCCACGACCACAACCACAGGCTACACTACTTCTATCTCGTATATCTGTGGTAGAATCCCCACCTCTCACAACTAAAATATGATTAACTTTAAACATACAACGATGACAATCCTTGCCAAGTGGCCGATCTTATCATACACATAGCAACCTCTATTGCCTGACTCAGTAGGAGGAGGTACCACTGTACCAAATCAGACAACCGAAATTATTGAACCATAATACCCACAACCTGAACACTACAAGGATTTCTGCATGAGTCTACCAAGATAAGCATGAAAACCTCTATAATTCCTACCTCAAGAAATGGGACCTCTAAACTCGCCCAGGCAATATACCTTTTTGATGCCCTCCTAAGATGCTCGATGAATACCCTTAGTTATCTTAGTATATTTTGCTATACTCTAAAATTATGCTCCAAACACTACAATCTGAGATGTGGCTAGCTGAAGAAAAACATCCAAACCCTTCACGAACATCTGAATCTACTCAGATTCTATGGCAATGCTAGGAGAGGAACATCTAGATAAGTCATGAAAAAGGGAGTCATAATCTGCAATAGTCACAGAGCCCTGCTCCAGGATATCAAACTCATGCCTTATTCGATGCCTGAGGTTCTGAGGTATGAACCTCTCCAAAAAGACCTCATATAACTGATCACAAGTCACCTTGGGAGAATCCATAGGGATGCAACCAACAAGTAACCTCCACTAATCCCTAGCGACATCTCTCAATTGACAAGTAGTTTATGCAACACCATGTGACTTAAGCAAACACATGGTTATTCAACTTCTCACGATAGTCAATCCAAAACTTATAAGAATCCTCACCCACAACACCACTGAACCAAGAAGAACCCAAATGAATGAATCTCCCAAACCTCTTCTGAACCTCAAAAAAATAACTGTACTCACAATAAGAGGCAATATGGTGAATCTAGCAGGCTAACATCCCACCTAAAAAGGCAACAAAGATGAAGGCTGAACCCCTGAACTCAGAAAGAGGAATAACACTCAAAGTCTATGAAGTACCAAAAGCAGAAGTATGTACTACTGTAGGATCCACACTCGGGGCTGGAGGAACACCCAACTCACACAAAGGAGAAGCCTTTAAATAGGTCAACAAGTGAATCAACAACCCCTCGAAGACTAGGGTAGAAGAACTTTATGGAACCAAAGTAGGACCCATATATCCAACATGATAAACACAAGGTTATGGTGAGAGTCCCCTAGAACTACTCCTAGACGAGGAAGATCCATGTGACCGTTCATTACCTCAGGCCTTTCCATGACTCGCAAACCTCTAGACTAGGTTCTTTTCTCTGATGAAGACTCTGAATATCTAATTTCATGGGATTTAGTCATAACCATTTATATGGAAAAGAGTGAAATATGACTTAGAACGCAGGGTTTAATGGGAAATCGCAGGATAAGAAACAAAATAAGGGAAATTTCCTAAAGATATCCTATAGCCTCTCAAAGAGAGATATAGGCATCAAAGTACCAATACATAAGACTATATTAGATATCCCATTCTTCATTATTGAGACCAATGAACCTGGCTTCTCTGATAACTATTTGACACGACCCAAAAAACTAAGGGTCATAATGGCACTTATTCCAACAAGCCTTGACATGTAAGCCTATCACGTAAACTAATACAAAAGAGAAAGTAATAACAACAACCCAAAGTATGTCTTCTAAAACAAAGCCAAATCATACAATATAATAAAAGAAGAAGAGCATAAAAAAATATCATACCATAAGCCTAAAATTGGGTATCAAGGTGTACGAACATCGCTAGTACAACTCGAGAGAAAAATAGATAAGATATCTAAAAAAGGAACAATGTTGTCTCTAAATACAAAATAAAGACATAGTCTAAATAAAGATAGGTAGTAGTAAACTTCAAATGAAATAACCCAATAGCTACCTTGAATAGGTTAAAAGTATCTCCCAAAGTCAACCACTGTAAGGCGCACCAAACCTAGATCTATACTGAAAGGGTCCAGTAGGAGTGAGTATGATCCATTTTTACTTAATAGGTATCATAGACGGACTGAGCAAAGAAGAAATTAAAGTATACAAAATACACATCAAGAGCATGTTACCTTTAACCAAAAAATGTCCCAAATTGTAGCTCACACTATCTCCACAACAGTTCTATAATAGTTACATACACAAAAACAATATAAAGGAGAAAGATGGGTATAGAGGTATCAATAAATACGAGGAAAGAGATACCCATATCAAGGAAAATAATACATCACAGAAATGTACAAAGTAAATACAAATATATTAGAAAAGATGATGAAAATGATAATGATACAGAGGTTATTGCACAACCTTATTATACACCTACTAAGCTAAAGCTTCCCGACGTAGGACCCATGAGAGGTTTATCAACCCATATACAACTAATATCTAAAACTAATATCCATAACTCCTCTCCAGCACATCCATCTATATTGGGTTTTACAGATATCACATTGTCTATTATAAAAAGCAAGTGCTTCTAGTGTTTCCATGATAGAACCAACATTTAATGAATGTGTATGATATGAAGATGTAGTGCTCACAACCAACCACAGTGAGTATTTCCATATCCAACAAATATAACAAACTAAGTGAGTCATGAATTTCTAAGCTCCAAGTCTAAAAAATGAAAATGGTGAAATATGGGTATATAAAGGACCTAGGCATCGTATACACGATCATCGAGTCACCTACACAGTACCTGGCCTGAGGGAAGGTATCACATACGCAATATTTTCATTGTATTTGTGGGGCTCATAATTGAGACCATGATGTCGCATATGCGACACTTGGTCCTGATCAGCTGAATCACATATGTGACTTACCAATCGCGATTACGGGTGTACCAGCACCTACTGGAGACTTGAAGAATTCTAAGTCTCCATAGACCCCTTGGATTTCATCTAGAATCTTATGAATGGAAATAAAATATACTCCCTTATCAAATTTGATGCTTCAGACTCAATGACGATATCATATTTTCTAAAAAACATTATTTACACAAAGTTGACCCCCCAAATCCAATTTTACAACTTTCTAAATTGAGGGTCGAAATGAGATATAAAAGTCATAAAATCACACCAACCATGTTACCATCCTAAAATCAATATTTTAGATCTGTTTCCACGGTTTGTTTTGCCATTCGACATACAGATCAAGGAATGTTGATCCAAGTCAACTATAAGGCTTTTCAAGCCACCACCAACCATAATATCACATAAATCACATTGAAATACATCGAGAACCATGCCAATTATCCCAAACCATAGAAATACTATAAATCAAGAACGAGAAATAGTAAAATATTCAAATCACATAGAAATTAATATTTCAAATAAGTTATAAAAAATTAGGTCATTACATATCCCTAACCACATTCCCTATCCATGGATCACAAACCACTTCACCAATGCACAATATTCTTACTTTTTTTCCATTTGGTGAACCCAAGGACATTAATGCACTTTATTCTTCACTAGCTTGTTATGTGTAATCTTAATCTTATCTTTAGCAGATTTTTTTCTTAATGAGAACTCTGTAGGCAACTCTTCCTTGCCTTTGCATTTTACATTCTTCACAATACTTAGGTACATAATCATATTTAATTTGAATAACCTTTAATGGCACTTCCCTAGTTGATCATTCTTAATATCCATTAAAACATGCTTCGAAAAGACTCCTTTCAGGTTTATTAATAACTAAACCCTAGCATAACTTGGTTTAGTTTTATTAGTAGTGGCTAGATCAAGTTTAACATGTTTAACTACTACCAATGCTAAGAAAAAGAGACACTTTTCCCAAAATTAGGCGAGTTAAAGGTTAGGAAATGATATGCAAGACATAGTCTTTGTAGTCTTCTTACTATCCTAAATCTTGTATAAAGAGTTTACATGAGATAAAATTACTTGTCCATACACGTACTGTAGAAATTACCCTTTGATATAAGATCAATGAAGTCCTCCTAATGAGTTAACCGAATCAGATTATGCTCATTTTGAAATATACTTTGTTGACACATATTAGTAATCTCACATTATAGTGATATGATTCTTCTCGATTTTTCTAAATTCATCCACTCATATATGAATTTTCCAATCATTGCAAATTTGAAGGCTCTCAATTTCATTCATTCTATCTACCTTATTTTCCATCCATTTGATATATGGTACACCTTCAATAATACTGACCTTTTTATACCTAATAGAGTCTTCATTTGGTACAAAATTTGTAATTGTTTGTCTAAAGGATTTCTACAAAGCAAATTAGAGTTTAGGTCCAAGTTCATATTTGGGCATAGCAGGTTAAATACAAACTAGAAAAATGTTAGCCAGTCACTGAGAATTACTAGCCAACGATCAAATTGATCATAATAATTAGGGTTAGGGGTAAAAAAAATAGCATTTTTATTGATTAATTGAATCAAAATGTATTTTTGAACTTAACCGAGCATGAACCCAAACATGAGCATATAAGACTTCAAGTTATATTAAAAAAGTCCTAAGAGTCGCAACAAGAACAATGTTACTACATTAAAGGCTTTCATTGGAGGGTGTGAAAAGATATGGATATTGATCTTCTTTTCATATCTTTTTTAACTTCCTATATATGTTCCTTAATAGCTTGATCCCTCCATAAAACATTAATTGACGCAACCTTTTTAGATATTAACCTTTGAAATTTGATGATCTAAAATAGGAATGCTCCTCCGCTCCTCAGCTTACCCAGGAGCCCCCAGTTGATTTTTGACTCCAAATATGCCTGGGCTCCGGGCCTATTACCAGAATCATGGGCAATAGCATACCGATAGAATCTAGTCATAAGAAAAATTATCCTCAACCTTAAAAATCTCTATAGGAACAATCTTTAAGGATCACAAATACATTTCATCAACATATACATCTAAAGCATTGGATGCATGTTGGAAACCTTGCATGTAAGTCCAACTTTTACACTGCCTTTTCTATCTAATTCACAATTTGATAGGGACAAACAAATCAGACATTGATTTTCCATTTTTACACAAAATGCATAACACCATATGGGCAAAAATTGTAAGAATATCCACTTATCTACCTCAAACTCTAAATCTTTCCTCCACATATTTGAATATGATTTTTGTCAGATCTATGTGGTTCTCAACCATTCGTGAATCACCTTAACCTTATCCATAGCTTATAAACTATTCCTAGACCTATCAACGTAGCCTTACTAATCTCAATCTAGACAATAGGAGATCTACATCTTCTCTAATAAAGAGACTCAAACGCTGCCATCTGAATGCTAACAAAGTAACATTATTACAAGACAACTCATTTAAAGGTAGTTGATCATCCAAATTACCTTTAAAATCAATTTTGCAAGATCTTAACATATCCTAAAAATTCTTAATAGTACGCTTTGCCTGGCAATTTAGTTGTGAATTAAATGTGGGGCTATGGTTCAACCTTACACCTATACCCTTCTAAAAAATTGCCAAAAAAGGGTTGTAAATTATGCATCCCAATCTAAAATAATGGAAAATAGAATACCATGAAGCTTAACAATCTCCTAGATGTATATTTTAGAATTATCCTTTGCTATATCAATCATCTTGAAAAGAACAAAGTTGGTTGTTTTAGTCATGCAATCATCAATTACCTAAATTAAATCATGCTAATATTATGTATGAAATAAACCTATAATAAAGTTCAAATTAAGCATCTCCCACTTCTATGTAGGAAAAATAATATCTTGATCTAATCCATCAGGCCTTTGATGTTCAATGTTAACCTATTAAAAATTCATACACTTAGCCATAAAAACTATAATATACCTTTTTATATCATTCAACCAATAAATCTAGCTCACATTGCAATATATTTTTATAGAGGCTAGAGGAATAAAGTTTCTAAAATTGCATGACTTTGTCATAATCCACTCGCTCAAGCCATCAATTACTGGAAAAAATAGTTTTCCTTTATCTAAAGTACAATATCTCCATTTTGGGAGAAGGCCAAAAAAATCTTAAGAACTACTTTTTTAGTGACATAAAATATAGGAATCTTATCTTGCTTTTCTTATACCTCTATCACTGATAAAGACTCAAAACCATTCTAAACTATCACAAACCATCTGAATATGAAAGATGTACACCCAATCGTGCAAGTGTTTGAACATCCTTCACAAGCCCCTTTATACCATTCTCTACATAAGCAACACTTTAAATGGACAAATTGCTAAGATCATCAACACTAAAATTTGAATTTCCCATATGATAAAGTACACTCATATCATAATCTATTAGAAGCTCTAGCCATCTATTCTCTTTTTAACTGAAAGCATACTATTGGCTCTTATGATCTGTGAAAATATCAACATATACACCATAATGATAATGATGCCAAATCTTCAATGTAAACACAATAGCTACTAGGCCAAGGTAATGGATAAGGTAATTCCTCTCATGAGTTATAAGAGTCTGCAGGCATAATCAATAATAACATTTTGTATCAACACTTAACCAAGATCGATTCTTGAAGCATCACAATACACCACAAAAGCTATGTACCCACTGGCAAAGTCAAAAATAGAGATATCGTCAATGGTGCTTTAAACTCATAAAAAATATTATCATTGTATTGAACCACTAAAAATATATTATTTTTAATTTAATTTTCTAAATGGAGTAGTAATATATGAGAAACCCTCTATAAATTATTTTACGTTACCAGCTAAACCCAAGAAACTCTTGATGTCTGATGGTGATGTAGGTTTAGGCCAGTTCTAAACCTCTTCAATCATATGAGAATTAAATAGAATACCCTCATTGGAAACAACATGCCTAAGTAAAGCTACAGACTTCAACCAAAACTCGTATTTCAAAAACTTTGCATAAAACTATTTTTATTTGAGAGTCTAAAGAATAATTCTGAGGTAATCAACATGCACTTTCTCCGTTCAAGAATAAATTATTATATCATCTATGAACATAATCTTACTTAAACACCCTATTAATTAGGTCTATAAAATCTATTAGAGCATTGGTTAACCCAAATTACATGAGAAGAAACTTTTAGTAGCCATATTGAGTACAACTATCATCAGAACATCAATCTCCCTAACCTTTTATTAATGGAAACTATATTCGAGCTCAATCTTGAAAAAATAAAAAACACATTGGAGTTTGTCGATCAGGTCATCGATTCTTGGAATTGGATTATTATTCTTAATGGTGACCCTTTTAATCTAGTGGTAATTAATACATATTCTAAGGGAACCATATTTCTTATGCACGAAAGAAATTGGAGCACCCTACGGTGAAAAATAAGAAGCCTAATTAAACCCTTTTTACAATATTATTCAATTTTTAAATTCAATTAGAGATTTTTCATAAGGCAAAATAAAAATAGGCTGAATATCAAGAAGAATTTATATCCCATAATATATTTTCATTTATTGAAAGACCCCAAGAAGAATATTGAAAAAGACCTCTGGAAATTCATTATCCATGGGGACAAACTAAAGAGAAGGGTTTCAATAGTATAGTCTTTAACCTGAATTAGATCATAGATAAAACCTTAAAAAATTATTTTCGTAGCCTTAAGTGAGATATGAAATAACCTTTTGGTAGGTCTGGACTACCCTTTCATTCTAAGACAGGTTCATTTAGAATCTAGAATTTAACAATTCGGGTTCCACAATTAACTAAAGCATAATAAGAATATAACCAGTCTATGCATAAAATAACATCAAAATCTACCATGTCCAATGCCACTAGATAGATAATGGTATCCACATAAATAAAGGATATGGGGGAAATCTCTATATACTAGTTTAGTGTACATGATTTGGATGTGTATATAACGTTAATAATAATCAACACATGGAAAAAATAAATTATTATGTTCATTATATTCTTAAGTACAAAAATTTTAAAATATAAAACAAATAGAAAAAAATGATTACCTCTTTGTTAACTAAATAAATAATTTTTCACGTATCTTCAGTTTGCTAACGACCTTCATGTTGTTTAACACCTCTTTCGCTCCAAGATAGTTTCTTTTGCTAAAGAATTAATATGACTATTTTGTTTTCTAAAAAAAAAATTATTATTAAAATTATATAGTAAATATAATTTTATCTATTCTAGAGTGTTCTAATAATGAAAGGCAAATATATTATAAACCTACAAAGATTCCATTATAAAAATGTTAGATTAAGTATATTTATACATTTGTAAAATGGTAAGTTGTTGCTTTATTCATTTTCTTTTAGTTTGTAGTATGTAAATTTTGTTAGGATATTTGCCACGATTTTCTTACCAAAATTAAATTTTATTTTTTCTTGGAAAGAAAATAAAAGTAACTATGATTACTTTTACATTTCTTTAAAGGAAAATATAAAAATTTTTCATATTTTGCTAACCTCTTTCTAAGAGAAAAAGTTTTGGAACTTTATAAATAAAAGACTATTCTTTTTCATACAATAACATAATAGCATCCACACTGTAGTCTTTAAAGAATTTTTGTTTAGGGGGATATTTCTCTCAATAGGTTTTATGTTTTTCTAATATAAGTTTTTCAGATGTAGGCCAATTGGCCAAATAATATCATTAATAAATTTTTAGTATATTTTTATTTGTCATCTGATTTATCATCTCATGATTTCAAACTTTAAGCTTCCGCATAACGCTCTCTCAATTTTGAACCCAACAAGTGGTATCAGAGCCTATGGTTCAAAGGTCTAATGATGTGGTAAGACTAGATTAGAAAGGTTCAAAGCGGTTTCAAATCAGCTATAACCACTTTGATGATAATGACATTTTCATCGAACTACATGTGGAGATGATATTTCAGTCATATTTCCAACAATCCTGCTATTACATATTTAAAAATAAAGCTCACTTTTAACCCTACAAAGGGCTCATATTTTTAACACGAAAGGGCTCATATATTTTTAATCCAAAAGCTTAATTTTTAAGCATGCCAAGTAGCAGTAATGAAGACTATAAGTGAAGAACGAAGATTATGCACAAGTAAATAGAGGATAAAGAATATTTTGCAAAAAATCAAGTCAAAAAGGGGAGATTTTTTTAGGATTTTTGCCCTGATTATCTTACAAAAATTAAGTTTTATTTTTCTTGGAAAGAAAATAAAGGTAACCCTGATTACTTTTACTTTTCTTAAAAGGAAAATTTAAAATTTTTTCATATTTGGCTAATCTCTTTCTAAGAGGAAAGATTATGGAACTCGATAAATGGAAGACCTTTATTTCTCATACAATAACACAATAGCATCCACAGTGTAGTATTTAAAGAATTTTTGTTTAGGGGGAGATTTCTCTCAATAAGTTTTATGTTTTTTCAATATTAGTTTTTCATGTGTAGGCCAATTTGCCAAATAATATCAATAATATTTTTTTAGTACATTTTTATTTGTCGTCAGATTTATCATCTCATGATTTACAAACTTTAAGCTTCTGTATGATGCCCTCTCGATTTCAAACCCAACAAATTTCCAAACCTTTATTGCAATGCTGAGAACGGTAGAGCATATACTCAACAATATTTAGAGAAAGTTGATTGTTAGATAACCATTAACTTTGATGTCTTGTATCTATGTTTATTTCTTGAGAGATTCAAACTATAAAGAACTAAATTTTAAAATTTTATATCGTGAAAATTATGTTTTAAATATTCTATTAAGCTAGTTCAAATTTTTTGTGCATAGAAATTTCTTTATGCAATTCAATTATGCGACAAATTAATTTAATTTGAGTGTTTATTCAAAAAATATAATAATTGAAAATTTAAAAAGAATAAACAGGAGTAACTAATTGTAATACCTCAAAAAATTTTTTGTTGAAATTTTATGCGTAAACGTGTTGGGTTCTATCTTCTAGAATGAATTATAAATTTTTCGTGTGGAATGTCTTAGATTATGACCCACCATTGCGTAGAGTATCAAATAATCTTTCCAATGATATATTGATCATCTAAAACGGACACCCGAGCGACGAGTTATTAACATTCCGATCGTACCGTGAATAGTAGTGAACAGTAAAACGTGCAAGAAAAAGCTGAGGCCTGGCGTATTTTTACTCCAATATTAAATGATCAAAAATCCTTTTACATAATGATCTGGGTGATCTAATCTATATCAACGGAGAGATCTATGAGTTATCTTTCCAATGAAATTAGTTTTATCTAATTTGTCTATCGGAGCAAAAAGTTATGGTCAATCTACTTCAGCCTATCAAAAGCAAATTTTTAGGTCAATTTCAAACAATCATAACTCCTCGTACACAATGATCTGGGTGAGATACTATATATCAAAGGAAATATATGAGAGTCCTCTTTCTAATGAAATTAGTTTCATCCAATTTGGATATCGGAGTAAAACGTGATGATTGATCTACTTCAGACTATCAAAACAGTCCATCAAAGGACAAATTCGAGATTTTTTTTAATTTTTAGGGGCGTTTTGGTCATTCTCCCTTACCCAAAATCCGTCCAAACCCTCTATTAAATCCTATTAGAAGTATTATATGTTATATTTCATCAAATTCCCTCAAAAAGAAAACCCTAAGCTCCTACATCCAACTTCAAGAACCTCCAAAGTTCACCATTAATTCTGCAAATTTATTCAAGATTCCAAGTTCGTAGTTCAAGAACTCCAAGAACCATCATTCAAAGGCACGATTAACATCTCAAAAATGAGTATCGATCTAAAGTTTATCATTCAAGGTATGTGGGATTTTTCAACAAGAACTCTCTTTCGTTCTTGTGCCCAAAAGTAATTTTTTTTTACAAAGGCATGATTTTATTTGATTTTTACAAATTTGAAGTATGAACCCATATCTTATGATGATTATTATGAAATATAGATGTTTATGATTTTGAAAGATGAATTTATATATGTGGAGATATAAAGCATGAATCTTGACCGATATTTATCATGATTTTGATATTTGGGTAGTGAATCCCCATTGAAAATTGTATTTTTTTTGAAAAAGTGTGTGTTATAAGTATGCTGATGTTGAATATTCAAGATATTTTGAATGATTTTACCTTTTGATCTTAATGGAGTTGTTTTGAACTCGAGTGTGAAAGAAATCCACAACGTAGTTGATTTTGATAAATGGAAAGCATGATGACTCCCGATGTATATTTATATATATTACTGAAATTGTTTTGTTGTGGATTATCTTTGAAATAATCTGACCTAAGTCCGGGAGAAATCTTTAGCACCGAATGGGAGGTATAAAGCGACCTTACTTCCCTAGAACTACGTGCCCCCGTAGGAGTGAGCCTGAGGCTGATTTATATAGTGATCACTAGTTTGTGTGGATTTGATATCGATAGTCCTACTCCAATGGCAATGATAGGAAGGCTCTCTCCAACCTAGGTTGTACGTTGGACTCTATGTAGCTTACATGATTTATGTCGGTTATAGGATCTCCCAGTGTGTGTGTGTTTCCTTGTGTCTATGGTGAATGGTGAAGTAATTTGAAAGTGAAATTGTGAAAGTTATTCTTTTGAAAGATTTAAATGATATTTACATTATGAGAATTGATATTCTTGATGAACTGAAAGTGATTAACAAATTATATGTTGACTCACATGTGTTATTATACTTATTTCATCCTCTCATGATTATGATGATTTTCTTCGGGCTATGTTAGTCTTTGATACAGCCTGGATATTTCTTATAAATATTTATGATGATGATGTTTATACAAATGCATACACCCCCATATACTCGGTTTCTTTCCATGGTACTGGCCTACATCTTTGGATGTGGGCTGTATTTTCTCGGAATGTAGGTTCAGGTGCTCAGTTCTAGGTTCGACAGTGATTCTTCAAGCACACTGTTCTACATCCTCTGTTGTGGTGAGTCCTCATATTCCGAGGATGTGATGTCTGATGTTGGTTTCACGGAATTGTTTACATTTGATAACTGAGTATGAGTCAGTTGGGGCATGTGTCAATGGCTCAATGGTTTTATTGATTTTCTTACAGGTTTGTCAGACTAGTATAGATGTTGGGAGTTGACTAATAAGTCATACTTTGTTATCTTTCTGAAATTCTTTTATTCTTGGATGATGACTACTCTGTTGATATTTGACGGTTATTTATGGAAACCCCGTTGATTTGTGTTGAACTGAATGAAAATGGCTCAAAGGGTTAGCTTGGGGCTACTCGTAGCCTCAAGCACCGTGTGACGCTCCGAACCTGTTTTTCGGGCATTACACTAATTAGTAGCTGGAAAGACTACACTGTACTTGAACTACAAATGACAATGTAGCATACTAATCCCACTTGAAAAACTGAAAAATATAACAAACAATACGACAATCAAATATATCCAAATAAAGTGATTAACTTTCACACCAAAAGCAACATATATTAATAAAACAAAACTATAGGCAAATAATACGATAATCAAGATATCAGAACAACGCGAATATAACGAATAATCTTTACAGAAAAAATTCTTAAAGTCTGACGATTATTCATCTACCACATGTAGACCACAAAAAATAATACGAGAATTGAGGTATAAGAAAAATATGAATACATCTAACCTTTACACAAAATTCATCAAAGATCGATCAAACATTCATCTACCTGTAAACTAAACTAAAACAATACGATAATGGATATATAAAAAATAATATTATTAAACCTACCTTTTACACACCCACCCTTCACAAAATACCTAACACCTTCAACCAAACAACTTCAAACTATAAGTACTATAACAAAAAAAATATAGTACAAATCAATACAAATAGAAGAGTACATAATTACAACATATCAAGAATTAAGTATTACTAAAATAATATATCAATGCATAGTCTGATATTTAGATTTTTTTTCATAATTTTCATCTCTGTATGCTCCTAAACTAGGGCTCAAAATCATAATTTGTTGTATTTGAATGGAAATTGTACAAAAATATCATCCCTACTATTTAGAATTACAAGAATAAAGTTATATATAAAAATGCCTTAATGTAGTAATCTTATTATATTGAGGAAAGGAATCCAAATTGGAAAAGAAATCAAAGCAATAAAAATTAATGAATTATATAAATATTGAATGAAAAATAGAAATTCATTACGTAACAAACCTATGCATAATTATGATGTGCCAATGTCTCTGCATCATATATTTAAAGGTTTTCTTAGGGCTCTTTATTTATTATGATATACTTTAGGACTTATTTTTCACTTACACAAAAAAAATACCTACCAACACTAATTCTCCATATATATTTTTCTCTTATCATATAATTTAGGACTCCTAAATTTTATAAAATTATAATCAATACTATAAAGTTAATTAAATAATAATTGGAGAAAAAGGGCAAAAAGATGATTTTGTCTAAAGGAGAGACTTTTAATGAAGGGCAAAAAGTTCAAATCACTTTTCTAAGGGTCTTCACACTTTTAATATCTATAACGTTTAATTATTTAAATTCAAATGATTTTACATGTTGCGGAGATTTTTAATAAAGTGTACAAGTTCGAATCACTTTTCAAAAATCTTTCACACTTTAATATAATAATGTAAATATAAACATATACACATATATGTTTTACCAACAAAATATTCAAGTGGTTGATAGATCATTACTTTTGCGTTCTCCATATCGTACCTCTTTCCCATGTTGCCACAGGCTAAGAGAGACACATCAATTTAAACCATATTTGTGTTATAATTTTTCTTATATTTAAAATATTTCCTTATTTTTGAAGTCAAATCCTTACAAAATCATTGGTTACATTCTTAGTACGTACATAAAACATTTAAAAATCTGGTACTTCTTAAATTTTTTCTTATTCAAATAATTTTATATCTATTTATATATTTTTCAAATCTTCTTAAAATAAAATTTAGTTGATTTAGAATTTTAAACTAATGAAAAAGGCATCACTTGTCATCAATTTTGATGACTTCTAATAAGGAAAGGTTTTACTAGAAATATATTTAATTAATTTTCAACTCTTAAAATTAGGAAAAATATTGAAATTCTGATTATTTCTAATAAGGAAAGGTTTTAACGTAAATATATTTAACTAACTTTTTACTCTTAAATATTAGAAAAAAATAGTGAAAAGACGATTTTATTTAAAGTAAAAACTTTTAATGAAGATCAAAACGTTCAAACAACATTTCTAACACCTTTCGCACTTTTAATATATTATATATTTGTCTAGGTTGAATAATATAATGACCTAATTTTTGGTGATATTTGTGAAATATCTATTTTTGTGTGATTTGATGATTTTACCCCTCCTCGTGGTTGCATTATGGTATTTCTACGGTGTGGGGATGCTTGGTAAGGTTCCCATTGCATTTTAATGTGATTTTAGGTGAAACTATGATTTTTGGTGGCTTAAAAAGCCTTATAGCTGACTTCAGTCAACATTAAGTGATCCGTACTTCGGTTTCAACACAGACTGTGCCAGTTGATCTAGAACATTGATTTTAAGTTGATAACATAGTTGGTGTAGTTTTATGGCTTTTATGTCTCATTTTGACCCTCGGTTTAAAAAGTTGTAAAATTAGATTTCAGGAGTCAACTTTGTGAAAATAATATTTTTTTAAAAATTTGATATCACCATTGAGTCTAGAGCATAGAGTTTGATAGGGAAGTATAGTTTATTTGCATTCGTGGGATTTTGAATAAACCCTGAGGGGTCTTTAGAAACTTGGACAATTCCAAGTCTCCAGCTAGTACTGGTGCACCTGCGGTGGCTATTGGCCAGTCACATTCATAACTAGATTGATCAGCACCAAGTGTTACATACGCAATGTCCTGATCGCAATTGTGAGTCCCACTATGCAAAGACTAGGTCATGAATGCGATACACACCCTTAGTCCAGGTATCGCAAACGTGGTCAGGTGATCGTGTATGAGATTCTTGGGCTATAAATATAACTTGTTTTCGCTATTTTCACTATTTTTGAGACTTTGAGCTTAGGTTTTCATAATTTTGAGCAATTTCTTCTATTTGTAAGCTTGGGTAAGCTCTATAACAGCTATTCTAACTATGTTCTTCGAATTCTATCATGTAATTATTGTTTTAAAAATGGATTAAAAAGGTATAAATTCGGGAGTTTGGCCTGTAAGGCCTACGAATTGTAATTTGATTTTAACCACGATTTCATCCCATTTTCACTTGGTTGAATTTTTAATCTTATAATTATCACTTTTCCTTTACTTTCATCTTCAAGAATACTTCAATTCTTGATTTTAAAATAGATTTCAAAGATTTTTATCGGTAAAGCTTAAAAATGGTTTTCTTTGATTTTGTCCTCATTTTAAACATATTTTTTCTTGGGTTGTAAACTCTAGATTTCTAAAAATACCCATTTTGAGGGTCCATTTTGAGATAAACTTTAAAATAGACAATATGGTTATCGTTGGCTTTCCTTTGACGTATAAATTCTATATTTGTATGATAGTCAATTTTGAGACCATTCGTGAGGTAAAAGGCTTTGGATTGAAGGATTTCGAATTGGCTTTTGGTATTCAATATAGATTATAACTTAAGTTTCTTTAGACTGAGCGGGGTAGTTAATATTGTAACAAAATCATGTTTGTTATGGGAAATAACCAGAATAATGGCTATAAGTATTGTGGTGTGCCAGTGTCAGGGCTTATATATTGTTCTATTTGGTAGTTTTGGAATATTATTTTCTATGTGTGATCGTTTTTATCAATGATGTATATAATTATATTCTACTATCTTGGCATGTTGTTTATGTTGCCATTCATGGATGGTTAGAAATGTTGAGTGAATCATTGACTCACTTAGTTGGTATATTGGTTAGAAATGGTTATATTCTACTATTTTGGTTGGTTTTGAGTATTGCATCCTCATATCATATACTTCTATGAAACATTGGTACGATAATTGAATACTAGAAATACTGCTTTTTCTGATAGAAAATGTCAAATATTTCAAACCCTCTGTCGATAGATATGCCAGAAAAGAGTTATGAATACGGATATTGGTTGTATATGAGTTAAAGAACACCCCATGGGTCCTACATTGAGAAGCTTTAGCTCTATAGGTGTTTACGGAGGTCGTACGATAACCTTGGGCATCATCATTATTATAATATTTATCATCATTATCATTAGCTTCATCTCCAGTCGTATTTACCTTATACATTTGTATGATGTGTTTATTTTTCTTAATATGATACCTTCCTATGTGTATTTTTTTCCTTCATATTCATATTGTGGGATACCTATCTATTTTTCTTTCTTTTTTGTGTTGCTATGGTGTATGTGAATATTATAGAACTGTTAGTGGAGATTATGTGGGCTACTATTGTGGGACATTTTTTGGTTTCAGGTGACGTTCCATTTGTGTGTATTTTGTATTCTTTATTCTCTGCTTTGCTCTGTTGACCTATGATACATACTGAGTACAAGTGGACCGTACTTACCCATGCTATACCCTTTTGGTATTGATCAAAGTTTGAGTGTGCCTCACGGTGGTTGACTTCGGGCAATATTTTGGAGCCGTTGGAGGTAGCGGTTGGATTCTTGCTTTCAGAGTCTACTACTACCTTTCTTTATATAGACTATCTTTTTTTGCCTTTTGAGACACAGTTGTTCCTGCATTAGATATGTTATGTATTTTGATTTGAGTTGTACTAGTTAGTTCTTACAATGTGACACTATCTTATAGGATTACGGTATGGTATGTTTAGATAGGTTATTCTACTTTCATTATATTATATGGTCAGACTGTGTTCTAAAAGACTTACTTTAAGTTATTGTTATTATGTTACCTTTTTGTCTCAGTTTGTGTGATAGGCTTACTTGTCAAGGCTTGCCATAAAAAGTTCCACATATTATATTTCACTCTTATTTTGTTCATTATCATATGGATTGTCTTCATACCTTATATTCTAAGTTATATTTCACTCTTATTTATCTAGATCGTGATGACTATATCTCATGAGGTTAGACATATGGGGCCATTATCTGAGGAGACAGATTAGTCTAGATGGCGAGTTATGAGTCGTGGATGGGCTCGAGGTAGTGGATAGGCACATGGATCTATATTATCTAGGAGTAAAGCGTAGAGGACTCTCTTTTATTCCTCGAGTTGGGTGTGTTGGGAATGCGGGTCCTACTTTAGTTCTACCAAGTTCTTCTACCGCAGTATTGGTTAAGATTTTGATTCACTTGTTAACCCATTTTGAGGGTACTCTTTTAAGTGTGCCTGGTGTTTTCTTAGCTTCGATCTATGCCAGAGTCTGTTTAAGGTGTTCCTCCAGCCACAAGTGTGTATCCTACAGTAGTACCTACTTCTACTTTTGGTACTCCACATACTCCGAGTGTTATTCCTCCTTCAGCCCCTGCATCTTAGTATGACATTCTGATGTTGGGCTTTCAGCCTTTATTTATGTTTATTTTTAGGTGGGATCTCAGCCTACCAAATTCACCATGCCTTCCCTTATTGTGAGTGTAGTTATGTATTCTGAGGATCAGAAGAGGTTTGAGAGGTTTACTCATTCGGGTCTTTCTTGGTTTAGTGTTGTTGTAGGTAAGAATGCCTATGATTTCTGATTGATTGTCGCGAGAAGTCACATAAATTTGTTTTCTTGAGTTGCATGGTATTGGACATACCACTTAAAAGTTGAGGGATGTTACTTGGGATTGGTGGAGGTTACTTATTGGTTGCAGATCTCTCGATTCTCTTGAGATGACTTAGGATCAGTTTATCAAAGACTTTTTGTAGAGGTTTGTGCCTTACTGTCTAAGGGATCAGATGAGGGATAAATTTGATCACCTGGAGCAGGATCCATGACTGTTTCACACTATGAAGCATATTTCCATGCCTTGTCTAAATATTCTTATGCTAGCATTGCCATCGAATAAAAGAAGATTTGGAAGTTCATGAAGGGGTTGGATTTTTCTCTTTAGATAACTACGTATCAGATGGTACTGTTTGGAGCATTATTTCAAAGTATAGTAGATCATACTAAGATGACTGGGAGTATTCTTCGAGCATCTCAAGAAGGAACCAAGAGGGTGTGTCATCTAGAAGAGTTTAGAGGTCACACTTCTCGATGCAGAAATTCTAGGGGTTCTTATAGGTATCATGGGAGACCCATGCAGGAAGCCTTATAGATTTCAGGTAGTCGGTTTTCTGGTTTAGAAGTCTTGGATTGATATTTCTCTCCAGTCGGACCTCTTTCAGCAATGTTTGGTCGTAGAGGTTGCTATATGTATGATTAGACTGGCCACTTATCAAAGAACTATCCTCTTTGTATGTTCATAGCTACTCCTATTTTAGTTGTGAGAGGTAGAGGTTCTACCTAATATGTATAAGGCAAAGATATTAGAGCTTATGGTGGTGGTTGGGGGGCTGTTCATCCAACTATTGGTTGTAGACACTGATATGCTATACCAGCCAGAATAGAGGCAGAGGCTTCTGATGCTGTTATCACAGTCATCTTCCCCATCTATTTTAGATCTACATCGATATTATTTAATATGGGATCGACTTTGTCCTATTTGTCTAATACTTTGTTTGGATTTTGGTTCTGTTTGTGAGCCTCTTGATGTGACAATTGTTGTATCTACCCCCGTAGGAGACTCTTTAGTAGTGGATCGGGTGTAATGATCTTGTGTTGTTACTTTTGTAGCGCATAAGACCTAGGTAGATCTTATTGTATTGGATATGTTATATTTTGATGTTATCTTGGGTATGTATTGGTCGGCTTCATACTATGTTGTCCTAGATTGTTATGGTAAGACTGTGATCTTAGATTCATCAGGTGAGCCAAGGATATCTTGTAAGGGTGCGCTTAATATTTTTCCCAAGAGGGTTATATCATATGTTAAGGCTTGTCACTTAGTTAACAGGGGTTATTTATCTATTTTGGCTCATATTCATGATACCTGCGTTGCTTCACCTCCTTCTTTAGATTATGTTTGTGTGATAAGCGAGTTCGTGGATGCCTTTCCCACATATTTTCTTGGTATGCCTTCAGATCGTGATATTGAATTTGCTATTTATCTTGAGCCAAGCACAAAGCTAATTTCTATTCCTCCCTATAGGATAGCCCCAGTCGAGCTGAATGAATTAAAGAATTAATTGCAGGAGTTGTTGGACAAGGGATTTATCCGATCTAGTGTATCACCCTGACGTGCGCCTATCTTATTTGTGAAGAAAAAGTGGGTCTATGCATATGTGTATTAATTATTGATAGTTGAATAAGGTGATGGTCAATAATAAGTAACCTCTTCCTTGTATTGATGATTTGTTTGATGAACTACAGGGTACTTCGATGTTTTTGAAGATTGATTTGAGATCCAGGTATCACCAATGCAGGATTGGACCTTTGGATTTTCCGAAGACTTCTATTCGGACTCGGTGTGATCATTATGCGTTCTTGGTCATGTCCATTGGGTTGTCCAATGCCCCACCATTTTCATGAAGTTGGTGAACTTGGTAGTTAGATCGTATCATGACTCTTTTGTTATTGTATTTATAGATGATATCTTGTTTTATCCAAGAGTTATTCCAATCATGAGGAGCATTTACGGATTGTTCGTGAGAGATTCATGGATGAGAATTTGTCTGGTAAGTTCTACAAATGTGACTTTTGGTTAGATTCAATTTATTTCTTGGGTAATGTGCTGACTAAAGAAGGTATTGTGGTTGATCCAGCAAAGATTACAATGATTCATGATTGGGCTAGACCTACTTTACCCAGATAGATTCAGAGTTTTATTGGGTTAGTAGGTTACTATCGGTATTTAGTTGAGGGTTTTTCATCTATTGCAGCTATGTTGACCAAGTTGACTCAGAAGAAGGTTTCTTTTAAGAGGTTTGATTCTTGCTAGGCGAGCCTCCAAAAGCTGAAGGATTTGTTGATATCAGTTCCTATCTTGACTTTACCCAAGTAGGGCATGGCTTTTACCATCTTTTGTGATGCTTCAGGTGTTGGGTTAGGTGTTGTATTGATGCAAAAGGGAAAGAATATAGAGTATGCTTCTTTTCATTTGAAGCCCTATGAAAATAACTACCATACCCATGATTTGGATTTGCACATGATGACTTTTGCTTTAAAGTTGTGGAGACACTACTTTTATGGAGTTCGTTGTGAGATTTTCTCGGATCATCGTAGCCTTCAGTATTTCTTCACCCAGAGAGATCTTAATATGAGACAGCGTTGTTGGCTTGAGTTGCTTAAGTATTAACTTGACTATTCTCAATCATCGGAGCAAGGCTAATATAGTTGCAGATGACTTGAGCCGGAAGTCAACTAGCATGGGTATCTTGCCGCACTTTTGACCCAGGAGAGGCCTTCAGTCATAGAGGTTAAGTTTTTGGTTAATCAAATTGTTAGGGTTAATATTTCAACACCTTGATGTGTTTTAGCATTTGTGGAGGCTAGGTATTCTTTAATGGAGAAGATTCGAGTTCATCAGTTTGATGATGTTGGATTAAGATTGATTCGGTATAAGTGACACGACCCGAAATTGGGCCATGTCGTACGAGCACCTCAAGCCCAACATAGACAGGAGATCTTCCCGTAAACCCAACCTAACCATCATTCTATACACAAGTGTTAGATAAACTCCAATCATAAATCAAGATAGAGGAAACAAAACTGATATCATAACATAGACAATGTATAAACATTTCATTTACATCAACATACTAACCAACATACCTAAGTCCACAGTCATCCACAACCCTGTGTACAAATCTGATGTCAATATATATATATATGTCGGGACAAGCCCTCGACAATGGCCAAACCAAGTCTAAATATATCTACGACCAAGGATAAGAGACTATGAAATGTAGGACTTCTGGATTAGGGAAGCTCGCAACTTCAAAGTTAACACAAGAACCGCTTCGAACACCTAGTAACTGGGCAAAAAGAGAAGAGGAAGTTGTGGCTCCTATGCTTTGTGGGGACATCGAATCCAGAGGTGGTTAGGAGTTGGAACGCTTGCATTTAACACAAGTATAAGGATAAAATAAAGTCATCATGCAAAAACCAAGTCAAAACATCATACTCAACCACATTTATATACATAGGCATGCACGTAAGTACATAGCATGGTCGTAATGTACCAAGAAGGAAACAAGATTGAGCAAGCATTCTTGATGTATTCAATCATGAGTAATGAAGAAGAGGACTCTAACCTTCCAAACTTATAGATTCAAATGTTTCTTATTAGGAAAGGGACTTTAACCACACATATTTTCATTAGACGAGGGACATTAGCCCCACACGTCTTTGTTAGGCAAGGAAGTATAACCACACACGTTATAATTAGACGAGGGACTTTAGCCTCACATATCTTTGTTTGTCAAGTGACTCTAAACAGATGCCTTTTTGTTATGCATGGGACTCTAACCTCATACATTTTTGATTTGGAAAGGGACTCTAACCTCAAGCCATTTTAGATTAGGGACTGTAACCACACGAGACGTATTTAAGAAAGGGACTCTAGCCACAAGCAATTTCATTAAGCAAGGGACTCTAACCACAAGGCATATTATTAAGAAAGGGACTTTATCTAGAAGCCACTTTAGTAGGCAAGGGACTTTAACCATAAGTCATCTCAACTATCATAAGTCGATATTAGGAATCTTAACTTTTTGTCCATACATCATCATTCATTCACTTTCACACTAAGGGACTCTAGCCCATTTAACCAATTCATCACCATATATGATCACAAGGTCTTTATGGAACCATTTATCAAACAAACACTTTAATAAGCCAATGAATTAATTCAATTCATTTTACGGTCATCAATACCCTTACAAACCATTCATCCTTCATTAGCAATCTGATACCAAACATTAGTTCAAACACACTTCAATTTCATGTTTAGGGACTTTAACCCATTTTAACCATCAAACCAATAAGGCCATACATTAACTAATTACATGGCTATCAGTGCCTTTAAAATACCACTTACCATTCACTCACACTTATTGGGTCATTTACCTAGTTCAAAACATTGTCAACAGGTGAGTAGACATTCCTCTTAGACATTTTCACAAACACCTTGTGGGCATGACTTTACCAAGGCCAAAATCAAAGTAGAAATCACCTATATTAGGGATACTCAAGACCTATTTGTTAAACAAAAAAAAACAAGCACCCACATGTGTAAATCATCACCAATATTATGTATAAACACAAGTCTAAGAAAGAAAAAATATTACTCATCACTAGTCATCAAAACCCTTAACATTTGATTTGAAAAGGATTATTTACAAACCTTAATCAATATGTAAAATACATGATTTTTGAGTTAATAACAAGGGAAAGATTCACATGCCTTAAACAAGATGATCCATAAAGAAAATTGACACCTCTTTGCTTCTAGATGAACACCCCTTCGAACGCTAGCCTCCAATTCTTCAAAAATGTGTTTGAGAGAGCTTTTGGAATATTTGATCCACAAAAATGGATGTTTTAGAGGATATAATACATTATATATTGAGGGGATTTAAGGGTTTTTGGGTAGTGAATGACCATAGATACCTTGAATTAAGGGCTGGAAATGAAATCGAGGAGGGTAGCACTAACTTACTCAACCGTACCCTAAGGAATGAGTGGTACGCTAGCTCGTACCCTAGGCTATACCAAGGACCCCTACACTTCCTAAGTGTAACGACCTAATTTTTATAGAACCAAAATGTCACACGGTGCTCATGATCCTGAAGAACCACAAGCTAACCCTCTACTGATATCTATCCCTGAGTACTGGATAATATAAATAACAAATGCAAAAACTGGCCATAAGGTTCAAAACATCTTAAAATACTTAAAATTAAAAAGTTAATAATGATACATCCATCCGAAAAACTTTTAAACTGTCCGAACTGTGGAGTTGATGGGACATTCCCCCAACTAACTCCGTCTACTGAAAATAAACTAAGTCCTACTGAAAATAAACTAAGTCCGAGGCGATACTAAAAAAATAAGAATCATCCTCGAATGAAGAGGACTCACTGCTATGTCTACTGCTGTTGACAGGGACTGAGCTACTAGGTTACTCTGGATCTCGTGCCTTTGAACCTATGTTATCAAATAAAACATAATAGCGCAAATGCATTAGTATGGGAATGTACCGAGTATGAAATAAGGCAAGGATAAATACAAGGGCTTATTCATGAACAATTACTTAACTGAATAATCATGAGAGTACTGAATGAGAACATAAGCATGAATGCTCAAACCATAACTGGAATCATCGTGAATTGAAATACTGAAACTCGGATATTACTTTACTAACATCTGAATTCATCGAACAACTGAATCTTATGATATTGATAACTAATTACTGAAGTTGAGATCAGTCTTATCTACCGAGTGATCTAAAAAACTGATGATACTCAAACTGATTAACTGAATCTACTCATATCATTGACTGAAAGCTGAGCTTGCTACTCTCGATGAACAGAATTTGAGATCAAACCTCTTTAACGGATGATCCTTGAATCTACTATCAATGATAAGAAATGATTATCTTCGAGATCAAACCAATCTAGCAGAAGATCTCTAAATCTGATAAAGAGAATACCCAAATGAATATCAGATTGAGATCAATCCTATTTAACGGGTGATTTCTTGATCTGATTATGATATTTCTCAACTGAATCTGAGACTATCTAATAGGTGATCTTTAGATCTGATGATGAGATTAGTCAACTGAATCTGAGAGTGAGATCAAGACTATCTAATAGGTGATCTCTGGATCTGATAATGAGATTACTCAACTGAATCTAAGACTGAGATCAAGCCAATCTAATGGGTAATCTCTGGATATGATAATGAGATTACTTAACTAAATCTGAGACTGAGATCAAGCCTATCTAACGGGTGATCTCTGGATCTGATAATACTGATATTGAATAACTTTATGTGAGACCATGCCTATCTAGCAGGTGGTCCATAAATCAATGGAACTATTTGTGTTCCTTACTGATATAGGTGACTATATCTAACATTCCTGATTTCTAAGTTCTACTTTAAAGACTGATATTAAAATAACAACTGTGGGAGTGCTCACTTAACTCACATGCCCCGAATCTGAACTGGTAGAGTCTAACCTATAACCCCAGCTGAAAGAGTATCAATAACGTGCCACGGGTAAAGACCTCTATGGTCAAGCCTCTCTAACGGGTGAACCTCACAGGAAGTAAAGCCTAAGGCAGTATAATAGTCAAGCCTTTTTCTAACGAGTGACAAGCCTTTTTCTAATGGGTGACTCCTGTATCCTATATTGGCTACGTAGTTCTGGAGTTCAGGAATTGCTCCTAACGACTCTTCCTCTCTAACGGGGAGCCATCATCCCCGCACTCGCTTGGTGGTAGCTCCTACTCCTAACTGATTCTCAAATGAACTTAAACTAAGCCGAATCTGATAGTGATCATGTTTCTCGACTGATCTGACTGAATTATGCTAAATTCACTAGGTTCCTTATATGATAAAATACAACTAAATCTCATCATCTGACTAATGATACTGAGCTTAGGATAAATTAATCGAACACTACCGAGGACTGAACTAAAAACTTGATTACTTCTAGATCTGAGTTGAGTACTGAACTGAGGCTAGAATACTAGTGACACAAAGATTACTGAGATTACTGAGATTGTAGGTATTTCTCAGGTTCTGCAACTGTTTGAGAGTTCTGAGTTCTGTAACTCACTGAGTTTTAAGAATCGTGTCTTGACTGAGATTATCGTGAAAACTGACATAGGCTCTAGACAACAGCTAAATTGTCGGGTATAAATACCCCCAGGACTCGATAACATAAAAGTAAAACATAACCATTCATGACCATGGACATTCATTCACCATCACAATTGTTAAAACATTTCTTCAAACACTTAGGAATCATAAACATGTGATAATATAGGGAGGCATGCTATTGGCTCATACTCCATTCAACAAGGTCTTGCATCAAGTACTTAGCATGTATAAAGAGCACATAATAAGGGAATTTCATGCTATCATGCAACAATTCACTCACTAAGGCTTTTCAACAAATACTTGGCATGTATGGGCTTGCACACAATTGGAGATTTCTAGTCAACATGTTATAATGGATCTAATTCCTTCACATAAGCATTTTATCAAACAAATGGGGAGCATGCTTTTCCTATTCAACAATATATACACTTAATTGCCATGAACACATCACTTAGCAAGCAACTTGAAGAGGATTTATCATGAACATCACAGGAATATCACATACTAGGGTCAAAACATGAAAACCTTGTAATCAAACATGAATCAAAATGCAATAATAGCATGGACATCAATTTCAACTCACATAAATCATGAAAACTTATAAACATAAGATCTTTGAAATTTAGAAAAGGATTCTTGATCTTCTTGGATGAAAGGGACCCAAGAATCAACATCTGCATACCTTAGGAAATTCTTGAAGAGATTCTTGATTTCTTGATTTCTCTTGAACTTTCTTGATTTTTTTCTTGAAAAAGAAAGAAGGGTTTTAATTTTATAGAAACCTTAGTTTTTTGATGTTAAAGATGAAGAATAAAATTATGATCCTTGATCGGATATAAATAGGGGCTGAAAAAAGTGGGAAAACGACCAAAAAGTCCTTTAAAAATGAGTTAAAAATACTGAACGGGGGCTGCGACGGTCCATTTCTTAGTCTGATGATCCATTGGATCGTCCGTCACACATTGGTCATAAAAAGAACACACTGCCTCGATGCGACGGTCTCAGCGATGGTCTATCGTAAATCCGATGATCCATCAGATCGTCCGTCGCACGTTGGCCAGAATGAGGCCACACTTCCTCACCGACGACGGCCCCAGTGATGGTCCATTGCAGCCTTGACGGTCCATCATCCCGGCCATCGTACTTGGGCCAAGAAAGGGGGTTACAGCCTTGGTTATGACGGGCTGGGTGAAGGTCCATAACTTTCTCGTTCGTTGCTGAATTTTGACAAAATTGATATCGATGGAAAGATTATTCAATGCTCTAAGGCTCAGACTATTTCTCACTTGGGAAGACACTTTTTACCCTTTTAGGATTGGATTTACAATTCACTTGACACACTTTAAGGATCAGACTACGAGAGAATTTTGTGGGGTCTTAAACTAAGTTACAACCATTCACCCTTAACTCATACACAAAGTTATGATTGGTACCCTAAACTATACCTACAAACCATACCAATAACAGTCCACTCTAGACCAATTACCAAGAATCATACAACTTGACTTTGTATGACTCGTACCCTAACATATGACAATGGGAAGGCCAATTCATATCTTGGATAGTATGTAACCTCCACCAAACTTCCTAGGGTATGAGAAGAAAGGGTAGAAGGGTATGACTCATACACTAGTATACGAGTGGAATACCTAAACCGTATCATGGGTAAGATGATCAATCCAAGAGATTTTTCTAAGGGTCCAAAAATCTAGTGTTTCAATTCTCCCCCACTTGGATAATTGGTCCTCAAATGATGGGTAAGGCAAGCATAAACAAGGGTTAACATATTATTAAATAAAAAACAACCCTAAACTATGTTAGAAAACAAAACATACAACACGGATTAAACACATATCATGATCATCATCAATAAACCATTTATTTCATTAACTATAGGACTCAAATCCATTATTTAGAAAATACAAGTTCAATTCAAAGCTTAGATACTTAAGCCCATTGTCTACCAAACACATAAATCAAATCTATGAGATTAACACATACATTAATTATGAGATTCTAGGACGGAAAAAAATGAGGATACTTGGAATTCATGTCCTTTTTTGTCTTCCAAGTAGCTTCCTCGAACCTTTGGTTCCTCCATAGAACCTTCACCGAATCCACCTCTTTAGTTTGCAACCAATGAACTTGCCGATCTAAGATCGTCACCAAGACCTCCTCATAAGACAAAGAGTCTAAATACCAATACCCTCTAAGGGGACTACCATCAGCGGATCACCCACACATTTATGTAATATAAAGATATGGAAAACCAGATGGATGGAGTTCTAACTAGGAGGCAACTCCAAATCATAGGCAACATTTCAATCCTCTTCACAATTAAGTAGGGACAAACTTACTAGGGACTAAGATTCCTCTTCTTACCATATCACATCACTCCCTTCATGGGAAACACCTTGAAGAATACCCAATTGCCAATATTAAACTCTGAATCCCTATGCCTCATATCCGCATAGGACTTTTGAAGACTTTTTGAAGTTTTCAATCTATCATGAATCACCTTCACCTTCTTTAAGGCTTAGTGAACCAAATCGAGGACAAGCAACTTACTTCACCAACTTCATTCCAATCAATAGGAGAACAACATCTCCTACCATACGACGGCTTAAAAAGAGCGATACCAATGCTAGAATGGTAACTATTGTCATAGACCAATTAAATCAAAGGCAAGTGGTCATACCAACTACCACCGTAATCAAGAACATAAGAATGCAAAAAATCCTCTAATATTTGGATGGTCCTCTCTGCTTGCCCATCCGTTTATCAGTGAAAAGAGGTACTAAGGCACAACATAATCCCTAAACCTTTCTGGAATGAATTCTAAAAGTGAGATGAAAATAGAGTACCACAATTCGAAATGATAGAAATCGGAGCACCATTCAATATCATAATCTATGCAAAATACAACTTGGCATAATCCTCCAATGAATAATTAGTCCTCATCTGCAGAAAGTGAGAGGACTTGGTACTTCTATCCATAATGTCCCAAATAGAACCACATTAATTCTGAGATCGGGAAAGACTAGTAATGAAATCCATATTAACTGCCTCCCACTTCCATTCGGCCAAGGCAATCTCTTGGTACAAGCCTTTAGGCCTCATGTGTTTAAATTTCACTTGTTGACGCACCATACACTTAGCCACATAACTAGCCACACAATGTTTCATATTACTCCACCAATAGAATTTTCTAAGATAATGATACATCTTGGTAGAGCCGAGATGAATAGCATACCGATATTTATGTGCCTCGGCCATGGTCCTTTCCTTTAATGTATCAACACTGGGAACACATATCCTACCTTGATACCTTAAGCTACCATCACCACTAATCACGAAGTCAATAATCTTTTGCTTACCGACATTACACTTAATCTTCATCAAATCAGGATCCATCATCTGCTTTTCCTTTATCTCAACAACAAGAGATGACTACGATACCTAATACATAAATTCTCCACCATCCTCGAAGTCTTTGAGATGAACTCAAAGATTAGTTAAATGATGAATGTTCTTCACCAATTCCCATTTATCCTCATCTACGTAGGCTAAACTTTCCTGGACTATCTAATAAGAGCATCAGTGACTACACTAGATTTACACAGATAGAAATAAAGATCATAATTCTTCAATAACTCAAGCCACCTTCTTTTCGTGAGATTCAACTCCATTTGAGTAAACACATACTGAAGACTCTTGTAATCGAAAATGATATCAACATAAACCCCATAGAGAAAATGTCGCCAAATCTTCAATGCAAAAACCACGGCTAACAACTCCAAGTCATGAGTAGGGTAGTTCTTCTCATGAATTTTCAAATACCTAGAAGCATAGGCCACTGACCTACTATGTTGGATAAATAAACAATCAATCCCAATACAAGAAGCATCACAATACAATACAAAATCACCATTACCCTCGAGCAAGGTCAAAACCAAAACTGAAGTAAATTTTTCTTACAACTTCTCAAAACTACCCTCGCATGCATCAGACCATGAGAACCTATCTTTTTTCTAGGTGAATCCAATCAATGGGGAAGCTAGTGCTAAGAAACTCTCCACAAATCTCTTATAGTAACCACCTAGACCCAAAAAAAACCCTGAATATCGGTTGGATTCATAGGTCTAGGACATTTTCTAACCTCCAGGACCTTTTAAGATCCTCCATGATCCCTTCATAAGCGATAACATGACAAGGAAAAGTTATAGCTTTCAACCAAAACTCATACTTATAGAATTTGGCATACAAATGATGATCCGTCAAAGTGTATAATACAGTACGGAGGTGATCGACATGATTCACCTTACTCTTAAAGTAGACCAATATATCATCAATGAATACAATGACAAACAAATCCTATAAAGGATGGAAAACACTATTCATCAAATCCATAAATGCTGCGGGGGCATTGGTCAACCCAAAGGACATGACTAGGAACTTATAGTGACCATGCCAAGTTCTACAGGCGATCTTAGGGATATCCACCACCTTAATCTTAAGCTAATGATAACCCGACCTAAGATCAGTCTTAGAGAAACACTTTACACCTTAAAGTTGATCAAATAAATCATCGATCCTAAGAAGACGGTATTTATTCTTTATGGTAACATTGTTCAACTGTTGTTAATCAATGCACAGTCGAAGGGAACCATCTTTGTTATGCACAAACAACACGGGAGCACCCCAAGGAGAAACACTAAGATAGATAAAACCTTTATTTAATAGGTTTTTCAATTGCTCTTTAAGCTCCTTCAACTCCATCAGAGCTATTTTATAAGGAGGGATAAAAATTAGATAAGTGTTTGAAACTAGATCAATCCCAAAATAAATTTCCCTATCAGGAGAAATACCAAGAAGGTCATCGGGAAAGACCTCTAAAAACTCATTAACCACGGGAATAGATTCTAGAGAAGGACCTTCCGAGTTAGAATCTTTAACATGGACCAAATAATAAAAACACCCTTTAGAAATCAACTTTTGAGCTCTAAGATACGAGATAAACCTTCCCTTAGAACTAAGAAACCCCCTTCCTATATAAAGACCGACTCATTAGGGAATTTAAACATGACCCTATGGGTCTGACAATCTAAGAAAGCATAACACGAGTGTAACCAATCCATTCCCAGAATAACTTCAAAATCAATCATGTCCAACTCTATCAAGTCTACAAGAGTTTCTTTACCATTAAAAGATACCACATACCCCTTATAGACTCTTTTAACAATCACAGAGTCTTCTACCGAGGTAAAAAAAGAAAAAGGAACTGACAGTCTCTCAAGACAAAAACCAAGATGCACAACCACAAATTAGGTCACATAAAAAGTGTGTACCCTAGCTAAAGAAAACAATACATATCACAAGGAAAAAGATTTAAAATACTCATGACAACATCAGGAGATGGCTTAAAATCCTAGGGAGTAGCAAGTGCATACAAAGGATTTCGGCTAGTGCTGGTACCAAAAACAGAAGTAGGAGCAACACCCTTTGGTGCATGAGTAGATGGAGTAACAGTAGAGGCCCTGTTGGCCCAAGAAGTCACAAGAGAGGGGCACTCTCACTATATGTACCCAGTTTGACCATATCTAAAACAACTTTTTTGCCCTTTCTTACACTGACCACAGTGATGCTAATCGTAGAATCTACAAGGTGGGAAGGATAGAGCTAACTGAGCCACACTAGTCTAAGATTGAGAGCTGAATACCCAAAACTCACCACTAAATAGAGAACGATTATCATTCAATGGCTTCAGGTAAGGAGTACTAGCTAAGGAGAAAGAACCTAAACTCTACCAATTGTTTCTTGGCCACTTACCACTGTCTCTACCACTATTTAGATGGTCTAAATTTCTTCCCTTGCCTTTCACTAACTCAACTTATTTCTTTTTATCTTCCTTCACTCATTACATATACACAACCAATCTAGATATGTCTATGTCTTTGATCAGCAAGGCCGCCTTGCTCTCAAGCACCAACTCGCGAGATAAACCCAAAGCAAACTTATGCATTCTATCCGTCATGCTAAAAACCATCTCGGGAGCGTACTTAGACAACTGATGGAATTTTAAGGAATACTCCTTGATAGAAATCCTCTCATACTTCAAGTTTACAAACTCTTTTGCTTTTACTTGTCTTAACCCTTAAGGAAAGAAGCGGTCTGAGAATGCCTTAGAGAAATATTCCCACAAGGTAGAACTAACATTTACACCTCTAGAAAGTTCCCACCCTTTGTACCATTGGTAAGCTACGTATTTCAGTCAGTAGGAAGCAAACTCAACAGCCTAAACCTCTGAAGCATGCATAATCTAAACTATCTTCTCCATTTAATTAATAAAGCCTTAAAGATCCTCCTCAACCTTGGTACCTTTGAACATAGGAGGATTTAACCTTATAAATCGGCCAACCCTTATGGCCTCGGAAGAATAGTAGATGGAGTACCATGCTCTAATTTAGAGGCTACCAATTGAGTCAAGAGGTTCGTAAAGAAATGAAACTCAGCATTAATAGCATCCCTAGGTGTTGACTGAGTAGGAGTGTCACTCTTATATGTAGGGTTAGTGGGGACAAGTGTAATCCAATGAGGATGGTTAATTGCCCCAGCCTTAGCCCAGGTTTGGAACCTAGAAGTTGGACGAGCTCCAACCATAAGACCCTTAATCGAGGTCGAGGTATTTTTCTGCATATCAGATTTCCTTGGAGGCAGGATCTGAAAAATAAGTAAAAAAAATCAAAGGAATCCAAGACCTTAGACTCTATACCTCGAGATTGAAACACAAGAAAGGAAAACATTCCTAAATGTCTCGTAGCCCATCTTTCATAAGTGTGGTGTACTTCACACCCATAAAAGAGACTTTACTTGACACGGCCTTATGGACACCAACTGACCATGAACCTAGGCTCTAATACCAACTTTACATGATCCAAAATACGTCCATGTTGTAGGAGCACCTCAAGCCCAACATGGATCAGAGATTACCCGATAAACCTAACCTAACTATTATCCTAATGAATAAGTGTCGGATAAACTCTGACCATAAATAAAGATAGAAGAAACAAAATTGATATCATAACTTAGATAATGACTAAACATTTCATTTACATCAACATATTAACCAATATACCCAAGTTCACAGTTATCAACAAAACCTCTATACAAATCTAATGTCTCTTTCTCTCTCTATATATATATCGAGACAAACCTCAAAAATAGTTAAAAGTCTAAATAAGTGTACAACTAAAGATAAAAGACAGTGAAATATATGCCTTCAAGAGTAGGGAATCTCACCACTTCAAAGTCAACACACAAATTGGTTCAATCTCCTAGTCACTACACAGGAAGAAATGAAGAAGCTCCGACCACTATTTTGCATGGGGACATAGTGTTCGGAGTTAATTAGCGGTTGGAACATGAGTATGTAACTCAAGGATAAGGATAAAATAAAGTCTTTATTTAAAAACCAAGTGAAAACTTCATATTCAACCATATTTATATACATAGATATACATGTAAGTACATAGCATGGTCGTAATGTACAAAAAAGAAAACAAGAATTAGCAAGACTTTTTGATGCATTCAATCACGAGTCATGAAGTAGAGGACTCAGACGTTCCACACTTATAGATTCAAATATTTCTTATTAGGCAAGGGATTTTAACCACACATATTTTTATTAGACGAAGATTTTAGCCCTAGACATCTTCATTAGGCAAGTGATGAGTGTTTATTTTACCACTCATTCACACTTATCTTTCATGAATATTTCTTTGTACCCAATGATTTAATAATTAACAATTATGATTTAATATACTAATATCCACTCGTTATAGGTGTAAGAATTGAAAAGACAAAGGAATGTTGATTGAGCTTGAAATTATCAAAAGAGAGAAGAAAAAGTATAGCGGAAGACTTGTAGTAAACCAACCTCAGTTACCATAATTGCGATCAAAGGGCCACAATCATAGTCAGTCAAGATGGTCAATCAACCATAACTTTGGAAGTTAATCGTCATCACATAGCAACAGTCACAGCCAGACTTACGGGATCGCGACTCGGTGGAAATGTTAAGACCAAGGGCAAAAATATAATTTCATATGCTGATCCTAATTTGAGCAAAATTACTTTAACCCTAATTGGATATATTATTCATTCCATCACATTCCTTCTCCCCCAATTTTCTGGACTTAGTTTCAGACTTTGTAGCCTCTATTTTTGGAGAAGAAAATATTGTATTAATTTTAGGTGAAGAATATATTGGATACTTTCCAAGTGGAAGATTTGCTTACTTCAATTGTTGATATTGTGAAGGAACTAAGTTTGAAGTAACATTTACTTAGATTTACCAATACTTAATTCAATAGAGATTATGGGTATATTTATGGTTATTTATCTTATGTGTAGCTAAATCTCCCTCTTGGGGTTATTCATGAATAGGGGTTAAAGTGTTTGTGGGTTGTTTTTGTAACTTCTATTTGGTAAGTTCATGTTGATGGGATCTATTATTTCTATGCTATTTTTGTTATAATTTGATAGGTGGAAGCACAAAATACCCACATGTGTTTAATGAGTGAAATCTCCAAACTCTAGAAACCTCAACGCCATCTCCAAAAGAAGGGTTTTGAGTGAAACTTAAGAATCTATATCATAATCGAAAAAGGGATGTGGAGACCAAAGAAATAATAGAAAATCATGTGTATAGTTTGATAAATTCTAACTATCTTAGAAATAAGGGTGAATCTGAGGTGGACTATCCCATGGATGTCATTCTAAAAATAGTGATGCCTTGATTAAGGTTGTCTTTGCAAATTGTTGAATACACCCATTAGGTTTTCGAAAGGATTAATGGGTGAAAGTTTGGTGTTTTTTTGAAAGACTAGCATCAAAATGTATAACCAATCCTACCTATATTTGACGTACTAAATTGATGTTGATAACTAACTCCCACATTTCACTACCTTAGTAACGCATAATCCCAAGATCCGTATATAATTTCTTGAAATCTAATTATTCGTAGCCCCAATTTTATACAAGAAAATCTCAAAAAGAAACATAAGTGTAGAATATCACCTCCCCCATTTATCTTTTTGTACCATTTGTTTGAGTTTAACTTGTAACTATTATTTCAAATTAATTTAATTGCCACTCACATTATTCCTCGTGGATTCAAACCCAAATCCAAAGTTGGGTAAATATATTGACGATGAACACCTTACACTTTAATTGTTGTGTAAATTGATCGTTATTAAAAATAGCACCATTTCCTGGGAACAATTTGGTGTATTAAGTTAGTTTGAAATCTTATTTACTTTCTTGAATTCAATCTTGTAAATATTTGTTTGTGATTTTGCTTTGTTTGTAGATTTTATTTTATTTTTGCTTTTATTGATGGAACATAAGTGTAGGATATCACCTCCCCCATTTATCTTTTATTTGTTTGTGATTTTGCCCCATATTCATATTGCTACGGACCATACTTCAGGAGAGATTGTAAGCATGCTCCTCATGGAGATATTTTACTATCTCAATCCGATTGGGGGTATGGATTCCCACTGCGTGTTTGTCTATAAGGACATTGGGACGAATGTCTAAACACCCCCTTCTCCTATTATACTAATTGAATAGCTAGTTCTTCTTATGATTTTCTTAGGTCCTATGATGAGAAACCATAAGAATAATGTACCGAGCTTAGTAGCTTTAACCCAAGGTTACAAGCTATCTTAGATCGGGTAGATCGAATGAGAGAGAATGTTGAATACATGTACAAAGAATGGATGGATTTCAAGGAAGATTTATTAGGCAAAGAAGAAAATCTAGAAACTATTACTACCTTTCCCATTACTCCAGAGGAGTTATATAATGAAGAGAAACCAAGTTATGATGACGAGCTTAGTAGTGAAGATTCCTCACTGACTTCCCAATCATCTGGCTCATATGAGGGAGAAGAAGCCATAATAAAGGAAATGAGTATAGAGTAAAAAGAATAAATAATACACTATGATCATAATGACTCTAGCTCATTTCAGGGTGAGTACGTTCCGTTGGATGCAATTCCCAACGTATAGGACAGAACCCACTCTAACCACTTTTCAATGTTACGCTTGTTGTATTTGATGAAATTCTATATAAAAAAGTTAATGATGTGCCTTGGATATAAAGAATTCCTCTCTTATATTATTGAATTTGACATTCCAATGGAGTATATGGATCCCCCACATCAATGGCCGAGAAACTAAACTTCTGAAGTACAAGGATCGGCCAACTGATGACCATGATTTTACTTATGAAACCAATCAAAAAATTTGATATGAAGTTTGGTAAAAGGTTCAAATATTCAAAATGGAAAGATCGAAGCTATCCTATCATCTCTCCACATCTTCTTGTTCCATCTTGGAAGATTTGAATTATTTGTCCCTCTGCCGTTCACTGACTAATGAATGAAAGCTGGGACAAAAATTCAAATCTTCTAAGTGGAGACACAAAAGATATGAATGGAAACATCGTGCTATGACAATAAACTAAGCGCTCAATGGGAGGTAACTAATCACGCCACAAAAAGTAGATCGTATCCTTTTGTTCACACATGCTAGGGTAGATTTTGATTTGTGTTGTTGTTCATATGCCTGCATAGTCTATAAAATATTGGTTCTTAGGGGCATTTTGTTTGAATTTGGAAAGAAAAAGGTGTGAATTTGGCAAATGGACTAAGCAGGACATGCAGGAACCCCGGATGCTTGGTCTAAGTTACCAAAACCGTACTTTGTACCTCCATAATCGCGGAGATCATGTAGTCAAGATCGCGTAACTTGGAACACGATTGCAATTAACTCAAATTAAAATTACCATCCGAATGCCATGTACCCATGTACCTTAGTTTCACATTTTCTTATAATTTTTCTCAAAAGTGTGGTCTGTCCAAAGTATCCAAGGTTTTATTTCAAACCTTTTGCATCAATTACCTGGTATGTCATCTCAAACTCCCTTACATTCACTGTTATTATAGGTGTAGGACATATATCTAGAAATCAGCTTGAAATAGTATTATAATACAAAAAAATGCTAATTTGTAATTATAATTATGGTTAACAGTTGTAGGACATTTAAACATCATTTGGGGAAGTCTTGAGTACCCATATTCTAACCTAGATTGGTTATAATTGACTTATGCAATAGGTGTCCATTCATTGCCCAAATGAGTCCAACATGAATTCCTTCAAATTTGAAGCTGTAATCTTGCTATCTAGAGTTAATTTATCTAATCTTGATCTTGTACACCTAGCTAGTAGACAAAGTTGGTGTTCAGTTCATGCCTTTTAAGAAATGGAAAAACTGTTAGCTGCAGTCTTTGGTATCACGACCGTGGTCCTGATGACTTTGGCCACAAAAATACGATCGCGATAAATTCTTTGTGATCGCCATACCTGAGGAAAGCTGCAAAGAGAAACCCAACTTTTTGCACATCTATTTTTCACTCCAGAATTCCCTATAGCAGTTCCACATGTACTTTTCTTGTAAATCTAGCATA
Organism: Capsicum annuum; assembly: GCF_002878395.1. Classification (NCBI taxonomy): domain Eukaryota; kingdom Viridiplantae; phylum Streptophyta; class Magnoliopsida; order Solanales; family Solanaceae; genus Capsicum; species Capsicum annuum. Next base: position 105,441,275 of record NC_061113.1, on the reverse strand, counting down.
TGTTTTGCTTTGAAAATATTAAAAGACTGGTGTAAAGTGTCCTAATACTGATACTTAGCTATAGAATAAGAGTCTTAGATGAGTTTGGAGCCTTGCTTCTAGAAAGCCACTACTAGTTTTACAAAAACCTCCCAAGGTCCAAGATACACCTAGAACAGAGTATTTCTATGGGCCAAGACCCAGTGATGTTTCCAAAATTCTTTGATAGAATTTCTACTACCAGGGAACATGCTCTAGGATGACACTAGGGTCCTAGAGAACCCTCTACCACTCACCATTCATATGAAGCTCAGTACGTGTATGAAATATATCAAGAAGAGATAAAGAAGTAGGGTGCTAGGGTCGCCAAATTGGAAAGGTCATATTTGACCTTGGCAATATCACACAGAACACTCCGGGAGTCACAAAAAAAGTTGTTGAAGAGAGAAAAAAAGAGAAAAATTCTTGACTAAGATATGGATATGGGTAAAGGGCATCTTCAAGGTTCTAAAGCTTATAGAACATCTACCTTCATCAAGGAGTGACAATGATGATAGTGCTAACAACAGTGGAAACGATGTAGGGTATACTAGAGATGATGAAGCTTATTCAGGAAGCATCCTTTACTCTTACCGTGTTAACTAGGCAATGAGGGCACTACCAAATTTTCAGTTGGGGGTACATATCCATATATTTGTATTTCTTGGATATCCTTGGGTAGTTTTTGGATGACAATGTAGATATTGTCTTTATTGTGTTTTGACATGCTATATTTTTGGATGCTCTTATGGTGCCGATGCTTTATGGATTATATTGCTTCCCTTTTATTTCTAGTTTTAGTTTTCTATACATACTTTAAATTTTGTTGTTGATGTTAGTGATGTTGAGACAAGTATGCAAGGAAATTCAGAGTACACATAGCATAAATGTCAGAAAATGCAAGGGAAGCCTGAGTACCTATGACATTTTGGTTTGTTTTATAAGATTGGGTTTAGATTGTACACCATTGGCCAAGTCTGTATAGCCATATGGTTAGTTTGCCTGTTTTAAGCTAAGATGCAAAAATAAGGCTTTGGTTTTAGCCATCACCATATATTAGTAATTTGTGCATGGCACTATGGAAAATCAAGAAACCTCCTCCATCCTAATTTTTTTGAAAAATTAAGGGATTGGACGTGAGAAATGTTTTAACAAATTCTTCTCTCTTTTTGTGGTTCCACAAATTTTTGAATTTTAAATAAGAGATAAATACTCCATGATTTTTTCCATCGGGAGAGACATTTGAACTCCCTTAATAAATTTTTCATGCCTTGTGTGGTGAGAACATTGATATTCATCTCTTGTACACTTGTGTTATCTAGAACTTTCCCCATTAGTCTTCCAAAACTAATTTTGATTGTATTTGGTTGGAGAAAGGATCTTAGGCCCTCTTTGTGATTTTTGAACCCACTGTAGGCTAAAAACCCTATCCATGAATAATTGTAATCCCTATTACCTTATTTGAGATTTTTTAACTTTCTTTGGCAAGCATGTTACAAGTCGTGAACCATTCCTTTATCCGTATTTTGAACCATGCCCTCCTTGAACTCTAAAATGTAATGTGAGGATAAAATCCTTAGTTGGGGTGGTAAAGATCAATGGAAGTGAGTTTAGGGACACGAAGTTGTAAATGAATTGCCTAGTGTGCCTAAGATTTAATAGCAAAAGAATGAAATAGGAATAAGTTCATCAAAGAAGGGTTTTGCTTGAAAATTACAAGAAAAATGAAATGAAAGAATAGTGGTGAGCAAAGAAATTCCAAATTAGGCATAAGAAAAGAGAGAAAAACATATTAGAGTGTCCCTTAGTCGAAAGGAAGAGTGTTGTAAAGTGTGATGCAGATGTTCAAGGTAGGGTGTAACTTAGTTAACTAAATGATATTCTACCCTAACCTGAACCTATGTTACAATCTTAGAATGTTCTGTGAGATCTCCAACTATTTAATTTCCTTTTAGTGGAGATTGAATATAGGGGAAAGCCTATGGCATGACACTTGTTTCTTTGAGATTTCTTTTGTGAGGGGAGAATTTTGCACTTAAAATATCTTGTTACTTGTTCAGTAGTTTGGCATGTGAAACTCTTCTTTCTTGTGAGAAAGGCATGTAAACAAGTTTAGGTGAGTGTTTTTTTCACCTCTCGGATAATTAGGCAAGTGGAGTATGGTTTAGTTTTAGTCAAAAGGTGAGCCACTTCTAGAGTATTGGTTTTTGTTTCCTTGATTGCTCCATAAAGTCTGATGTAGCCTAGATTATTACATTTTATAACGAGGATTGTTGAGAAATTAGCCTAGCATAAGTGCCATGAGCTACTTGCAGTTGCGACTCAAGTCGAGGTTGGTATGGCATTTAAGGCATAAAATGTGCGCATAAATGATTATGGCTCATAGTAAAGCCATAGTGTTGCTTGAGGACAAGCACAATCTTAAGTTGGGGATGTTCATGAGTAGTGATTTTACCACACATTTTCATTCATCTTTCGTGCACATTACCTTGTCTTAAATGAGTAAATGAGTCATAATTGTGATATAATTCACTAATATCTACTCATTGCAGGTATAAGAGTTGAAAAGACAAAGGGAAGTTGGTTGAGCTTGAATGATCAAAAGGGAGAAGAAAAAGTGCAGCTGAAGACCTGTAGTGAACCACCCTCATTTACCACGGTGGCGGTCAATGGGATGCTGTCGCTGTTAGTCAAGATAGCCAATCAACTGCGACCGTGGAAGTCAATCACAATCGCGTAGCTGCAGTCGCAGCCAGACATACGAGATCGTGGCTTGGCGGAAATTTTCATCCCATGGCAAAACTATAATTTCACGTGCTGATCCCAATTTGAACAAAATTACTTTAATCCTAACTGGATAGATCATTCATTCCATCACATTTCTTCTCCCGCAATTTCTAGGTTTAATTTGAGACTTTGTAGCCTCCATTTTTGGAGAAGAAAATATTGTATAAATTTTAGATGAAGAATATATTGGACACTTTCAAAGTGGAAGATTTCCACACTTCCATTGTTGATATTGTGGAGGATCCAAGTTTGGAGTAACATTAACTTAGACCCACCACTAGTTAATTCAATGTAGATTATGGTATATCTATGCTTATTTATCTTATGTGTAGCTAAATCTCCCTTTTGGGGTGATGTGTGAATAGGGGTTAAAGTGTTTGTTGGTTGTTATTGTAGATTCTATTTGGTAAGTTCATGTTTTTTGGTTCTATTACTGCTATGCTATTTTTGTTGGGATTTGATGGGCAATAGCTCTAAATACCCACATAGGTTTGATGAGTGAAAGCTCTAAGTTTTAGAAAGCTCAATGCCAACTTTGAAATAAGGTTTTTGAGTGAACCTTAGGAATATATATCATCCTCGTAAGAGGTATGTGGAGGTGAAATCAATGATAGATAATTGTGTGCGTAGTTTGCTAAATTTTCAGTATCTTAGAAATAAGGGTGAAAGTGCAGTGGACTATGTCATAGATGTCATCCTAGAAATAGGGATTCCTTGATTGAGGTTGTGGTTACAAATTGTTGAATGCACCCATTAGGTATTCGAAAGGATCAATGGGTGAAAGTTTTGTGTTTTGTTGAAAGACTAGCATCAAAATCTATAACCAAGCCTACCCATATTTGATGTACTAAATTGAAGTTGATGACTAACTCCCACATGTCACTCCCTTAGTAACGCATCATCCCAAGATCCATATATAATTGCTAGAACTCTAATTATTCAAAGCCCCAAATTAACACTGGAAAATCCCAAAAAAGAAACATTAGTGTAGGATCTCACCTCCCCTATTTTATCTTTTTGTACCATTTGTTTGAGTTTAACTTGTAACTATCATTTCAAATTTATTTAATTGCCCTTTACATTGTTCCTCATGGATTCAACCCCGACTCCAAAGTTTGGTAAATAAATTGACGACGACCGCCTTGCACTCAAATTGATGTGTAAGTTGAGCATTTTCAGTAAGGGACTCTAACCACACACGTTGTCATTGGACGAGGGACTTTATCCCCATACATCTTTGTTAGGTAAGCCACTCTAACCACATTCCCTTTTGGTAGGAATGGGACTCTAACCTCATGCATTTTTCATTTTTTAAGGGACTCTAACCTCTACCCGTAATAGATAAGGGACTTAAACCACAAGCTGGGGTATTTAAGCTAGGGACTCCAACCACAAGAAATTTCATTAAGCAAGGGACTTTAACCATATTCCACATTATTAAGCAAGGGACTTTAACCACAAGCCACTTTAGTAGGAAAAAGATTTTAGCAAGAAGCCATCGTGAGTATAATTTGTCAACATTGGGACTCAAACCCTTTGTCCATACATCAACATTCATTCACTTCCACACGTAGGGTCACAAGCCTATTTAACTAATTCATCACGATATATGATCATGAGGTCTTTATGAAACCATTTATTAAAAAACACTTTAATAAGCTAATTCCATAATTCAATTCATCATTAAATTCATGTTACGGTCATCAAGATCCTTACAAACCATTCATTCTGCATTAGCAATCATATACCATACATTAGTTCAAACACACTTCAATTTTATGTTTAGGGACTTTAACCCATTTTTAACCATCAAACCAACAAAGTCATACATTAACTAATTACATGTCTATCAATGCCTTTACAACACAACTTACCATTCAATGACACTTATTAGGCCATTGCCCTAGTCCCAAACATTGTCAATATGTGACTAGATATTCCTCGTAGAAATTTTCACAAATTCCTTGTTGTCTTGCTTTAACAAGGACAAAATCAAAGTAGAAATCACCAATATTAGGGATACTCAAGACCTATTTGTTTAACCACAACAACAAGCACCCACATGTGTAAATAATCACTAATATTACGTATTAACACAAGTCTACGCAAGAACAAACATTACTCATCACTGGTCATCAAAACCCTTAACATTTGATTACAAAAGCATTATTTACAAACCTTAATCCACATGTAAAACACATCATTTTTGAGTTATTAACTAGGTAAAGAGTCGCATTCCTTAAAAAATATTATCTACAAAGAAACTTGACTCCTCTTTTCCTCTAGATAACACCCCTTGGAACGCTAGCCTCTAAATCTTCAGAAATGTGTTTGAGAGAGTATTTGGAATGTTTGATCCACAAAAATGGATGATTGGGAGGCTACAATACATTATATAGTGAGGAGGCTTAAGGGTTTTGGGGTAGGAAATGACCATAGAGTCCTTGACTTAAAATTTGGAAATAAAACCGTAGGAGGTTACTACTCGCTTTCTCAACTGTACACTAGGGTATGAGTGGTACCCTAACTCATATCCTAGGCTTCATCAAGGAACCCTACACTTCCAAAGGAATTTCCATACACCCTTAACTCATACACAAGGGTATGATTGGTACCCTAAATCGTACCTACAAATCATACCAAAAATAGTTCACTCTTGACCAAGTATCAAGCATCATACAACTTGACTTGGTATGACTCGTACCCCAAAATATGACCATGGGGAGGCCAAGTTGTATTTTGGACAGTATGTAACCCTACCTCATTAGCTAGGGTACGTTAGGGGAGGGTAGAAGGGTACTACACGTACACTAGTATACGAGTGGCATACCAAAATCGTATCTTGTTCAGAATGCCTAATACAAGAGATTTTTCTAAGGGTCCAAAACCTAGGATTTTCAATTCTCCCCAACAAGGACCATTCATCCTTAAATAATGGGTAAGGAAAGCATAAACATGGGTTAACACATTATTACATAACAACCAACCCTTAACTAAGTTAGAAAAAATATACAACACAGATAAAACACATATCATAATCATCATCAATCCAATATTTATTTTATTTACTATGGGACATAAATAGATTATTTATCAAAGACAAGTTTAATTCAAAGCTTAGGGACTTAAATCCATTGTCTACCAAGGACATAAATCAAATCAAGGAGAATAACACATACCTCAATCAAGAGTTTCTGGGACGGAAAACAAATGTGGATACTTGGACTTCATGTCATCTTCTGCCTCCCAACTAGCTTCCTCGTACCTTTGGATTCTCCATAAAACCTTCACCATGGAAATACAAGAATTACTAGAAATACTAGCTTTTTCTCACAGAATATGCAACATCTTTAAACACTTTACCGATCGATGTGCCTGAAAAGAGTTATGGATATAGGTATTGGTATTGGATATTGGTTGTATATGGGTTGACAAACTCCTTATGGGCCCTTCCTCAGGAAGCTTTAGCTCCATAGATGTACATGGAGGTTGTGTGACAACCTCAGGCATCATCATCATTATCATCATTATTATCATTATTATTATCATCATCTTCACCATTGCATTTGTATTTACCTTGTACATTTTTGTGATGTGTTTCTTTTCCTAGATATGATACATATATATATATGTGACACAATCTAAACCAGGGCCTTATTGTAATGGGCATCTCAAGCCCAACCAGGACCGGAGATCACCACGCAAGACCAACCAAACCACCAACATACACACAATTTTGGATGACCTCCAAACTCATAGTAAGATAGAGAAATATACAACCTGAAGACTTTGGGATAGGTCTATGACCATGACAAACCCGAACAAGTCAAACCTTCCCCAAACAATCTAATAAACACATCATAACAACATAAATCCCTTTCCATAACACAACATACCAAAGTCCACAGTTTATCCATACAAAGCCTCTAAAAGAGATCCAAACAAATATCTGGTAGGGACATGCCCCCAACCATAGAAAAAACCAATATTCAATTTTAAGCCAAAAAATACAATTGAGAAACTCAAACTAAGAAATGGAGCCTTCCTAAGTATGAAAGCTCACCACAAGCTGTTCCTGAGTCCAATCATTGAGTAGGAGGTGTAGTATGACCAACACCTGCATCACATAGTGATACAACATCAAATACGATTAGCGGTTGGAGCGCTAGCATGTAACTCGAGGATAAGAATAAAATAATGCTAACAGTTCAATAAAATTTAACCAATGCATATAACTAATGCAATAAATATATATACATACCATACAGGGATAGGGAACAAGGTTAACATGAACTTTGAAATCATTAACCTGGGATGTGTAACCTTGCCATTTAGAATTTCTCCCATAGTCTATATGGGGTCAGCACCACCTGCTGAAAAGGCCCGGACACATGTATGCTACATAAGCCAGAGAGAATATGAGATGACTAGTACATCTTAAAGAATATAAGTGTGACATAATGCATAAGGTCACCAGGACCAAACCTCACACAGTCAATTATTAGTTTCCAGCATTGGTCCCCCTTAGACCTCCACCTTCAATGACTTGGATATACATCCTACTTTAAATCCTAAATTAAAACCATTCACGCACAACTAACCATTTAGTTAATTTCTTACAAAAGGCACTTCATTTGTATCGTCATACCAACACTACTTGCAAATATACACATAGCATTACTCTTATCAATCAACCATTTATATAATTTTGGGGCCCTAACCCATCATCTAATAAATACACTCATTAACCCCAATGTTTAAGGATTCAAACCCATTTTAATCAATTAAATCACAAAGATTTCCATTTGAACCATTTGATGGCCTACAAGGCCTTTAAAAATCCATTTGCAAACCGTTCATACACATTAAGCCATTGCCTTTGTTCAAAACACCATGAACATATGACTAGTGACTTCTTTTTGAAATTTTTACAGGCACCTTGTGGCCACACCATAAACAAGACCAAAACCAAGGTAAAAACTATTAATGTTAGGGGTACTCATGACCCATTTATTAAAACACAGTCAACAAGTACCTACATATGTAAATCATCACCAAAAATATGTGAAAATATTACGTAAGTTAAGAGTAACCAGTAGTCCACAATATGCATCAAAACCCTCAACATTGGATTTCAAAACCATAATTTAAGAATCAAAATCAATGTTCAAAATGCAAGAAATTTTCGAACTAACAATGAGCGAAGAGTTACATGCCTTTTACTAGAAGATTCATGGAGAGATTCTTAGTCTTCAAGCCTCTAGAAGGAAAACTCTTGAAACCCTATCTTCAATCTCAATATAAAAGTTTTGGAGAGTGTTTTGAAATGTTTTGATCTTGGCCAAGTGAAGAATAAAGGGAAAAATAGTGTTATAAGTTAGGGGTCCAAAGGGTTTAGGGGTGGGAAATGTCTAAAATATCCTCAGCTTAAAAGCTGAAAATTACACCTATGAGGGTATAACTCATCCCCTTGACCCATACCCTAGGGTATGAGTGGTACCCTTACCCATGCCCTAGGACCCACCATGGACCTCTAAAATGTCCAGCATATGGCACCACATGCATAACTCTTTCCCTAAGGTACATGTAGTACCCTATAACCCATAACCTAGACAACATGCTGTGGCCAAGACCCGTAGCATCATACGACTATGTAGCTTATGACTTATACACTATCATAGAATTGGTATGATGCTCAATTATACCTTGGGCATAAACAAACCCATACACTTTCCAATGTATAAAAGAGAGGTCCTAACTGGTACCTAAGCATATGACTAGTACCTACTAGTTGTATGTTGTCCAAAAACATTAACCTAGGCCATTTAATAAGGATTCAAAGCCAAGGTGTTTAAATTATCCCCCACTTGGATCATTCATCCTTGAATGACGGGTAAGGCAAGCACATGCACAAGTTAACACATTAATACACAACATAACCAACCTTTAGTCAAATAGAAAACAAGATCATACAACAAGATAAGAAAATCAATACATACCTTAAGAATGAGTTTCCCTGAATGGGGAACAAATGTGGATACTTGGACTTGATGTCCTCTTCCTCCTCCCTAGTGGCTTCCTCAGGATTTTGATTCCTCCATTGAACCATCCCTGAAGCCACCTCTTTAATTCACAGAAACTGGCAAATTTGTCTATCCAAGATCCTTATTGAGACCTCCTTATAGGACAAAAAGTTTGAATACCAGCATTCTCCAAATGAATAACTAACAAAGGATAACCTATACATTTCCTCAACATAGACACATGGAATATTAGATGGATAAAGCTCAAATTAGAGGGAACTCCAACTCATAGGAAACATTACCAACTTTCTTCAAAATCAAATATGAACCAATATACTAGGGGCTAAGCTTCCCCTTCTTACAAAACTGCATCACTCCCTTCATGGGAGATACCTTCAAGAATACCCAATCACCAACATTAAACTCCAAATACCTACGTCTCACATTTGCATAGGATTTTTGGCAACTTTGAACAGCTTTTAACCTATCACGAATCACCTCCACCTACTCAAAGGCTTGGTGAACCAAATAAGGGCCAAGAAACTTACCCTCACAAACTTTATACCACCCAATAGAAGAACGACATCTCCTTCTAAACAATATATTTAAAGGAGCCATGTTAATGCTAGAATGGAAACTATTGTTATAGGTAAACTCAATCAAAGGAAAAAGGTCGTACCAATTTCCACCATAATCAACCATACAAGCACGCAAAATATCTTTCTATGTATGAATGGTCCTCTCCGCTTGTCCATCCATTTACAGATGAAATGCGATACTAAGGCAGACCTTAGTTCCCAAACCTTTCTAAAATGAATTTCAAAAGTGATATGAGAATGTAGTACTATGATACAATATGATAGAATTTGGAGCACCATGCAACTTCACAATATCCGGAAGATACAACTTAGAATAATCCTCTGCCGAATAACTAGTCCTCATGGGTAATAAGTAAGCAGACTTGGTCATTCTATCCACGATGACACCAAATAGAAGCACATTTATTTTGAGATCTAGGAAGACCGATTATAAAAATCCATATTAATTACCTCCCACTTTTATTAGGTCAACTCAATCTCTTGATACAAAACCTCTAGGCCTCATGTTCTCAACTTTCACTTATTGACACACCATACACTTACCTACATAACTGGTCGTATATGTCTTTACATTATTCCACTAATACAACTCCCTAAGATCATAATGCATCTTCGTAGAATAGGGATGAGTAGCTTAACAAGATCCATGCGCTTCAACCAAAATCCTTTCCCTCAATCAATCGACATTGGGAACACATAACCTACCTTTATACCTCAAGATGCCATAAAACCAATAGCAAAATCAATAACATCATTACTCTTAATCTTCATCAAATCGAGATCCAATATTTGATTTCCTATTATCTCAACCATAAAAGACGACTACGATACCTTATGCATGGATACACCACCATCCTTGGAGTCCTTGAGAAGAACTCTAAGATTAGCCTAATGGGGAATGTCCTTCACCAACTCCCTCTTATCCTCATCCACATATGCTAAACTCTCTATGGATAACCTACTAAGAGCATCAGCAACTATGTTAGCTTTACCTGGATTGTAATGGAGTCTCATATCACTGTATTTTAGTAATTCAAGCCATGTTCTTTGTTTGAGATTCAACTCTTTCTGAGTAAACACATACTATAGACTCTTATGATCAAAAATTATGTCAACATAAACCCCATAGAGATAGTGATACCAAATAATCAATGCAAAAAACCACAACAAATAACTCCAAATCATGAGTCGGGTAGTTTTTCTCATGAACTTTTAATTACTTAGAAGAATAGGACACCACCCTACCATGTTGTTTCAGAACATGACCCATTCGAACATGAGAAGTATCACAATACACCACAAAACCATCATTACCCTTGGGCAAGGTAAAAACTAAAGTCGAAGTCAATTTATCTTTCCACTTCTCAAAACTACCATCACACGCATCTAACCATAAGAACTTGACCTTCATCTGGGTCAACTTAGTCAATAGGGTAACTATCATGAAAAAACTTTCCATAATTCTCGTATAGTAACTGGCTAGACCCAAGAAGCTTTGAATATCGATTGGAGTAGCAGGTCTAGGCCACTTTTTAACTACAATAACGTTTTGTGGATCTACCATGATCCTTTTATAATAATATGACAAATTAAAGTCACATCCTTCAACCAAAACTCACTCTTAAAGAACTTGACATACAAACGATGATCCTTGATGGTTTGTAACACAACATGGAGGTGATAAACATGATATGCCTGACTCTTAGAATAGACCAATATGTCATCAATGAACATAGTGCCAAAAAAATCCAAGAATGGATAGAAGACCCTATTTATCAAGAACATAATGCCATCGGGGCATTGGTCAACCCAAAATACATAATTAGGAACTTATAGTAACCATACTGGGTCCTAAAGGAAGTCTTAAGGATATCCACTACCCTAATTTTATGTTGATGATAACCCAACCTATAATCAATCTTAGAGAAACTCTTCGCACCCTGAAGCATATTAAACAAATCATCAACCCTAGGAATAGGATACTTATTCTTTATGGTCACCTTGTTCAACTGATGATAATCAATGCACATTCAAAGGGAACCATCCTTCTTATGCATAAACAACATGGGAGTACCCCAAGGAGACACGTAAGGATGCATATAAACTTTATCTTAGAGAACCTTTAATTGCTCCTTAAGCTTCTTCAACTCCACTAGAGCAATTTTATATGAAATGATAGAGATACAATGAGTGTCCTGAACAAGATTAATCCCAAAATCAATTTCCCTATTAGGAGGAATAACATGAAGGTTATTAAGGAAAACCTGGGGAAACTCACTAACCATAGGAATAGATTCTAGAGAATGACCATCCGAGTTAAAATCTTTAACCCAGACCAAATGATACCAACACCCTATAGGGATCAATTTTTGGGCATTAAAATATGAGATCAACCTAACCTTATGCACTAAAGAACTCCCTTGCCATACAATGATTGGCTCATTAGGAAATTTATATGTGACCGTACATGTCCAATAATCTAAGAAAGAATAGCATGAATGCAACCCATCTATTCCCAAAATAACATCAAAATAAACAATGTCCAACTCTATCAAGTCTACAAAGTTTCTTTACTAACAACAATTACCACACACCCCCTATGGATCCTGTTAACAACCACAGAGTCTCCTACCGAGGTGGAAATAGTAAAACAAACTGATAGAAACTCAGGACCAAGACCGAAATGAACATCCACAAATAGGGTCATATAGGATAGAGTAGACCCTGGATCAAGTAAATAATACACATCATGGGAGAAAATCTTCAACATAGTCATAAAAACACCGAGAGATTCCTCGGACTCTTGGCGAGTAAAAAGTGCATATAACTAATTTTGGCCAGTGTTGGTGCCAGATATAGAAGTAGAACTACGACCCTTCAGTGCAGGAGTAGATAAAGCAGTAATAGGGACCCTGTTAGCCCCGGGAGCCATCATACAAGGATAGTCACACTACATATGACCACTCTAACCACAAGAAAAATCCTTTTTCTTCCCTGTCGAATAGAATCCCCAATGCAACCTTCCACAAAATCCATTAGGAGGGCAGGATAGAGCCGACTGAGCCCCACTATCCTGAGAGTAGGCACCTTGTGCCTAGAATCCCACCATCAAACTGAGATAGAGAATCACTTGTTGGCTTTGGGTAAGGAGAACTAGTCGAGAAGAAAGAACCCAAACTCTCCTACTTCTTCCTTGGCCACTTACCACTATCTCTATCACTTTGCTCAAAAAGCCTAAATTTCATCCCCCGTCTTTCACTAAACCCAACCTATATCTTTTTCTCTTCCTTCACTTATTGCATATACCTGACTTACCAAGATATGTACATTTCTTTATTCAATAAAGATTCCTTACTCTCAAGGACCAACTCGCGGGATAATACAAAAGAAAACTTTTATATTCTCTCCCACATGCTAGAAACCATCTCAGGAGCATACCGAGACAACTAATGAAATTTCAAGGCATACTCTTTAACAAATATTCTACCTTGCATCGAATTTACTAACTCTTCCGCTATCACTTTTCTCAAATCCTAAGAAAACAAGCATTCCAAGAAGAAACTAGAGAAAGCCTTCTATATGACAGAACTAGCATTCTAACCTCTTGACTTTTTCCACTCTTTGTACCATTGGTACGCCACATCTTTCAATTGGTTAGAAGATAACTCAACACCTTTAACCTTCAAAGCATGCATAATTCAAAAGATCTTCTCCATTTCATCAATAAAACTGTAAAGATCTTCCTCAACCTTGGTACTAGTAAACATAGTAGGATGCAATCTAATTAAATGGACAACCCTTGTTTCCTCAGAAAATTGAGTGACCAGAGCACCACAATCAAGCTATGAAGCCACCAACTATGTCAATAGAGTAATGGAATAATTGAACTCAGCATTCGTAGCATCCCCTTGAGTTGACTGAGAAGGAGGTCTAGAGGGAACCAATAAAACTACAGGACCATCAGGGATTCAACCCCTAGATGAGGTATGCACCCCATAAGTAGAGTGAGTCCCATCAATATTGTGCTTAGTTAGGATAGAAGATATTTCATGAGCTTCTGATCATTGAGGAGGCATGATTTGAAAAACAAGAAAATAAAAATTAGAGGAATCCAAAACCTTAGACTCTATAGATTAAAATAAAAAAACAAAAATGTGAAACATTCCTATATTTCTCGTAGCCTCTCTTTTATAAGTGTGGCGTGCTACACACCCATAAAAGAGACTCTACTTGACATGTATTAGTGGACACCTAACTGACCATGAACCTGGCTCTGATACAAAATTAACATGACCCAAACCATGTTTGTTATAATGGTCATCTTAAGCCTAACAAGGACTAGAGATCGCCCTGCAACCCCAAAAGACCACTAATATATACCTAATGTTGGATAAACTCCAAACTCATAGTAAGATAGAGCAATATGCAACCCAAGGACTTTAGGATATGTCTATGACCATGACCAACTTGAACAAGTCAAACCATCCCTAAACAATCTAACAAATACCTCATAACAACTAAATCCCTTTACATAGCGTAACATACCCAAGTCCACAGTTTGTCCATACAAAGCCTCTAAAAGAGAAGACAAAGAAATATTTGGTCGCGATATACCCTCGACTATAGCAAAAAACAATATTCAAGTCTAAGCCAAGAAAGACAAAAGAAAAACTCAAACCAAGAAATGAAGCCTTCAAAAGTGTGGAAGCTTAACACTTTAAGTTACCACATGCTATTCCTGAGTCCAATAACTGTGTAGGAGGTGTAATATAACCAACACCAACATCGTGTGGGGAAACAACATTGAAGATATTAGCGGTTGGAGCGCTAATATGTAACTCAAGATTAAGAATAAAATAATGGCAACAGTTTAAGACCATTCTACCAATGCATCTAACAAATGCAATACATCTATATACGTACTATGCCAGGATAGAGAATAAAATTAACATGAACTTTGAAATCATTAACCTGGGATATGTACCCTTACCATTTAGAATTTCACCTATGTGCTATATGGGGTCCAGGCTACCTGCTGAAAGGTCCCCAATACATGTTTATCGCATGAGGCAAAGAGAATATGAGATGACTAGTACATATCCAAGAATATAAGTGTAACATCATACAAATGGTCACCATGACCAAACCTAACACTGGAAGTTATGAGTTTCTTGCTTTGGTCCCCCTAGGACCTCTACGTTCAACGGCTTGGCTATACATCCCATTTTAAAGCCCAAATTAAAACCATGCATGCACAATAATAATTTAGTCAATCTCTTAAAAAAGTCATTTTTTTGGTATCATTATACCCATACTACTTGCAAGTATACACATGCTAATAATCTTATCAATAAACTATTTATATAATTTGGGTCTCTAATCCATAGTCCAACTAGGATAATTATTAACCCCAAGGTTTAGGGACATAAACCCATTTTAATAAATTAAACCGTCAAGGCTTCCATTTGAACCATTACATGGCCAACAAGGCCTTTACAGAACTATTTGCAAACTATTCATATTCATAAAGCCATTGCCATAGTTCAAAACACCATTAACATGTGACTAGTGATTTCCTTTAGACATTTTCACAAACACATGTGTGCACACCTTTAACAAGACCAAAACCAAGGTAAAAAGCATTAAGGTTTGGCTTACCCATGACCCATTTATTAAACCACAATTAGCAAGCATCCACATATGGAAACGATCGCAAAATTAGGAGCATACTACCTTAAAGGTTAAAACTACCTTTTCTGGCCCTCTTAGTCTTCCTCTTTTTTTCATTAAGATTATCTTTCTTAATTTGATAAGAATGTACCATAAGTATAGATAACTACATCTCCTAAATCAACATTGTGGTCCTATACTCCTTGCCCATACTATCAGATACACCAAACAAGTACTTACTCATTCTGACCTATTGTCAGCCATAATATTAGGAGCATACCTCACTAACTAGCTAAACTTAAGAGAGTACTCCTTCACACTTATGTTTCCCTACTTTAAGTTAATAAACTCTCGTACCTTAACTTTTCTTAACTCCAATAGATAAAAACTATCTAGAAAACTTGTGGAAAACTCTTTTCACACTAGAAAACCTAGATTAATACCCTAGTCCTACTTCCACTACTTATACCAGGTATGAGATACATTCTGCAACTGATATATAGCCAATTATGCAGTCTAACTTGAGTGACACCTATAATAACCATCACTTTCAGAACCATATCAAGAAACTCATGCGGATCCACCTCAAACTTGGATCCTAAAAATAAAGGGGGATTCATTCGTGTGAAATCCTGAATCCCAACCACATCTACATTTGCCACTTGATTAGCTAAGAAAGAAGCTCATTGATTGTTTTGATCCTCTACTGAATGAGCTAAGTTAGTAAAAGCAACTCTAAATTCAGCATGAGAGGCATTTTCATTTAAGGGATCTTCCAGAACCTGTGGTGGTACGGACTGATTCTCATTACTTTCTCTGTTGTTTCTTTTAGAAGGAATAGTCTGTAAATGAAAATTAAGGATGAGTTAGAAAGTCAGTATAAGTAGAGCTCATAATCTTTCACATAACATGAATACTTAAATAAGGGAAACTTTTCCTAAAATATTTTATAGCCTCTTCTCCATATGTATGGCATGCTTGACACCCATGTATAAGACTCTACTTAACGCGACTTTCAGAATCCCTAGGATAGTTTAAAACTTTGGGCTTTGATACTAAGTTTTGTCACAACCCGAGGATACCCCTTAGTCACAAAAACGGTGCTTACGATCATAAGTGACCATAAGCTAACCCATGAGTTGGTACCTGCTGTGAGCACTAAATAAACACGACCATAATATCTATCAAGAATATAAACTAAGAAGGTGATATATATTTTAATATTGAAATACAAAATATTGAATAGCTAAAACAACTGACAAGAACTAAAAGTAACTAACTTATTGTCTAACTATTCTATCTAAATATCTGAAAGAATCTAAACTGAATTAGGAGTTGATGGGAGATACCCCCAACTAACTCTAACTTATTAAAAAAAATAAAATACTAATTTAACTAAATAAGCATAATATGTCCTCGATAGATGAGGACTCAGCACTATGACTACTGGAATACGCTGAGTTGTCTAACTACTGTCGATCAACTTTGTGTTCGAACCTATGATATAAGACATCATAGCACAAAAAGAATATGTGATCAGTACTTTGAATATACTAGTATATGAGATGAGGATAGACTGATATACATGGGATACCGTGCATATAAATACAGACTAACTAAATAGCATGAGATAAATGGACATGAATGCATGAAAATTGTATCATCTAAGAATGCAAGACCAGGCATAAATCTATAATGTTAACTAAGTGTGAAATCTGAAAAACTAAAAACTGTATAACTGAATAATTGAAAATCTGTACACTTGGTTAAGGAAACTTAAACTAGGAATACGTTGAATAATATACTGAGACTACGAGAGGTATCATCTAACCGATATACCCCAATTTCAGCTGATCGAGGTCTAACCTATAACCCCAATTTGAAGGCTATTAGTACTTTGCCACGAGTAGTAAAACTGGCAGTGAGGATCTACTAAACTAGTGTCCCAAAAGAATAAGGAGTCACCCTAAATTGGTAGGTGCTCTAATGAGATATGTGTCACCCTCAACTGGCAGGTAAACACTTTGTTAACCCTAAATTGATAGGTAGACATCTCTTCCCTACGCTGGCTATGTAATTATAGAACTCGAGAATTGCTAGCAAGGGTCACACCCTTTACTATCAGGTGAGCCCTTATCCCTTAGTTCGCTCGATACTAAAACCTACTCCTAACTGAACTGACACTGATAATAGGATAGAATGAACTAGATTGAATATTACTACATAACTGATAGTGCTCATCTTGATTATAAATATTTAAGTATACTGATAAGAGTCAAAGATTAATTATCTGAGTATTTAAGGAGTTAAATTCATGTAAATCACATAGGTACGGGTGTTCATAACCCACCAGCACGGAATGTAATTAGTAATAATGCCATATAAAAGCTTTAAAATATTATTAGAGGATTGTTGTTCAAAATCCAATACTTAGGCATTTCTTCCAACATATGAGAGTCATGAACTTAAGCATAGGAATGAGCAACGCATGAGAGAATTACATGATTACAAGACCAAAATTATAACTTAGGGGTTTAACATGAAGATTACAACATTTAAAACATATAAAGGCTTGTCCCATTTGAAAAACACTTATAAACATAACTTGAAATAGAATTCACAAAAGATTCATGGAAATATTTAAACATAAACACGAAAACTCATAATTTAAAACTAAAAAGGGATTCTTGGATTCCATGAGTGAAAATATCCCATGAATGAACATCACACATACCTCACTAGGTGAAGTCATGAAGATTCTTGAGGATTTTCCTAAACTTGAGGCTTGGAATCCTTGATTTCTTGTAAAATAGTTAGGGTTTGTTCTTAGGGAAAAAAGGGCTTTTTATGAGAGAATTTATAAGAAAAGGGGTAAATAATGCTCCTTGGGGTCCCCAAATTTGTGTTATGGATGAATTAGGTAAAGGAATAACACCAGAATACCCTTAAATAATGAGGATAAAAGGTAGACGACACCACCCCAATGCAGTGCGACCCCTACTCGGGTCAAGTATCCAATGCGACGCGACTAACAACTTGGGTCAAGTAGCCAACGCGTCGTGGGGCCATCACAATACCCTTCTGATTTGGACATCCAAACACGCCCCAATCCTTATCTAAATGTCTTGAAACTCTCCTGAACTATACTTTTGATCACTCTATACATGAATTAATTTAAAAATTCATATTTCAAGGTCAGGAAGGTCTATTTAAAAGTCTGTGAAGTTTAGGGGTCTTGTAAATGTCTAAGTCCACAATACTTAGTGAAGTTTAAAAGATGTGGACACCTTAAGCATCCAATAAGAGATAAAAAGAGCTAAGAGTATTAAAGGGTATTACAAACACTCTCCTTCTCCTTCTCCATCATAGTGCCAAAATTTTCAACTAGTTGAGCTTCTTAAGTAGAGATCTAACCATTATTATGACAAGCCTTTTCAACAATATTTTCTTCTTCTATGTTATTTTAAATAACAAAAGGTTTCATATTAAAGAGACCTGAACATACATCCAGTTCTTTTATGATAGCTCTATCACCAAGATATTCCTAGTTTGTAGATTTTTCTTGTTGGTAGAACTTGTGTCATATCATTTTGACATAGAACTTCAGGTTATTGATCCTCAATATTCTTTTTAATCATTCACTTAGGCATTCTTCCACAGAGTTCTTATGATGGATTGTGAGAAACATTAGTAGGCATAGAAGTGATAGGATCTAGGTTTTTTTAAAGGTAAGATTAGGGGTGAGGGGTGGTGATAGGATCAAATAAAATTTTAATGACCTTTTCATTACAAGTCATCTTAAAAGGGTCTAAGAAGTTAAATATCAGTGAGAGGTCGTAGAGAAAATTAGAACAAAACTAAATCATTTGGTGGTTTTGATTGAGAAAAAAATCAGATATTAAAGAAAGAGTAAACAAAAACTTAGAGTTAATAAAGGGAAGAGATTTGTTTTAATTTTAAGTTAGTAATGTTTTTCTTCAAGAATGGGAGATAATGTTTCAATAGGAATGGAGATAAGATGAAACTATTAGGAAAAGGGGGGAGAAAAATATGACATATCACTTGTGCATAATTTATTTTTTAAACATAAGATAGGGATACTTACCTATGGGAGAGACATGGTCTTTCATTGTTCGGTTTGTTTAACCTATTGTATCATGTAAAGGCATATTCTCAGTTTTGATCAAACTGTACTCTACAAATGCATACACCCACAAAGGTACATTAATTGATTCAAACAAGACTCAAGACTTTACATTTATACATGTCTTCTCTTAATAACCAAACATAGGAGAGGTTTAAGTGAAATTAGATTAGTTTGTGCCTCAAACAACTAGTATAAGTACTCCTTATGATACATAAGGCTAAAATGAACATTAGTTTTTAATTTGACACTAATCTCTCATCTAATTTATAAATGATACACATCATTCCTTAAATGCCTTGAGTGAGAAAAAATATTTTATACAATCATATTCTTTGAAAAACCACTATCCATGAACCATTTTGTCTCATGTAGGTTCCTTCTCTCACTCCCACCTAAAAATATAATTATTTTCTTGATTTAGAAACCTAAATGAGCTTGGGTTCCTTAATAGTTAAAAAGGTACAAATGATATTTCTTCTTGTCTAGGCTGCTAGAGTAGACCTCTTTACCCAGGGACTAGATCTCATGATATTTTAATGCTTTCAATATATTTCTAGTTTCTCTTCTAGCAATGATGGAAGATTGAAAAATTCCTATGTCGTGGTCTTTTTTACCAGAGTGATTGCTTAAATAATTATCAGATAAATAAATGTGCTTTCTGTAAGGGTCATAAGAACTATTGTTCTTTTAAAAACCAAGGACCTCACTAAAGCTAGATTTCAAATTAGTTATCCCATAAAGAGTTTTTGAAGAAGCAATCCATCAGAGAGATTTTGTATGTTCCTCATTGTTTAAAGCAACCCTCTTACAACAAGCTTGTTACATTCAAGTAAAGTTGTAAGATCTAAATTTGTCTTTATAAGTTTATCTTCCAAATCTATCAAATAGTTACTAGCTTGCACCTTTTGTTTCGAGAATTTTTTCTAAGAGATTTTAGAGATTAATCTTTAAAACATTATTTCACCTTTACCTTTCTATAAAACCTTTTCCATATCATGAATTCTTAATGACAAATAGTTTTCTTTAACTTCAAACTTATTTAAAATGATGATTGAAGAATCATTTTCACTGACAAATTAATGGTTGGAATCAATTAGTAAATTATTCAAGGATCTTAGCTCCTTATTAGAATAATTCTTTAAATTCTATTGAACATCTATAAGACTTAACTCAAGAACCTCTTCACCATCATAGGTTGCCATGAGACAAAATAGGGAACTAAACCTTATGGGTTCATCTTTAAGAACTAACTTGGATTCATCTTGCTCATCATTCCTTTCTTCAGGTACACGTGAAATATCTATCTGTGCAGCCAAGTCTTGCTTGACTATATTATTAGAAGCTTCTGCTCGTCTAATCTTTTAAGGGAACCTGGTGCCTTCTTTGGGTTTTCTTATGATCACTATCCCTTTATCATGTCTTCCAAAACCTATTAGTGATATAGACGAATTCATTGTTGTCATTATTTCTAGAGTCACTCTTTGAAGCCTTGAGGACTATACTTTTCTTTTTTTCGGGATCCTTTCTTACAAAATCATGTTTGTACTTAAGCTCATAAGTATTTAGATTTCTAGTAAGCTTATTCATTTTCATCACTGTAAGTTTATAACCTTCGAAAGAGAATTTACTTTTCTTTTGCAGGATGAAGGCAAGATGATTAATACCCATCTTATAAGTTTGTACATCTAAATGTTTTCTCCCAAGAACTTGAGTTCATTCACAATGAATTTGAAATGAGTGTATATCTAGAATGAATTCTCCTTCATTGATTGTGAAGAGTTCATACTGTGTGGTAAGCATGTCAATCTTTTATTACTTAACTTGACTTATTCCCTCATGAGCAGTATGTAGTGCTTTCCATTTCTTCTTTGAATATTCACAAGAGAAGACCCAGTTGTGCTCATATGTTTATATTCCACAAACAACAATTTTCTTAGCCTTGTGATTTTGTCAATCTTCTTTCTCTAACCATCATTGTAATCTTTCCCGCTCTTAGGAGAAGATCAAGAAGTTTTACCTTCTTTAATTACATCCTATGACACACGAGGTCTATCATAGATCATATAGTTTCCTATTTCATCCATGATAAAATCATGCATCATTGCCTTCCTCCACTCATAGTATTTCCACTCAACCTTGGTGGTCTGGTTGTCAATTGGCATTCCTCAAGACTTAGTGAAGATGCCATTAAAAAAAGCATCCTTCCAATTTGTTTATTTATAGAAAGAATTTCTCTGATACCAAATGATCGCTTATATAAATCCACCAGAACAACAAGTTCATGATTTGATACCTAGTCCTTGCTTGTGGAACATGAAGAACAACAAGAAAACAAAGTAAACAACAGGAAAGTAAATGAAAAAGGATGTTTTTGTGGAAACAACCTTAATCAATGGAGCAATACCATGACCTACTATAACATGATTTAACCAAAATTTCACTAATCACCAAGAAACAAAGTAAATTATAAACTTATGCAATATAGGAACTAAACTCTTAGTCCTTACCCTTCATGATGTAACTCCTATTCTCTTCATAATAACTCTCTTGTGAAAAACCTCAATAACTAACTTTAGCTAAATATTGTCTAGTAATTAACCTCTAACTTGCTAACTACTTTGTAGTATCTCTATTACGACACCTCTTCACAATAACTCTACTGTGAGGAACCTCATTAGCTAACTCTAGCTAACCACCAAATTTGAATAAAAGAAACTGAAAATAACTACCCACACAAACCTCAAGATGAGGAGTGGGTTTATAGTTTTATGCACAAAATACAAACACTCAATCAACATAGAAAATGACATATTTTTCACTATGAGCAAGATAATTTCTAGGTTGTTGAAGCTTTGTCTCCAATGGTGGAATCCAATATCTTTTGTAAGTTCACTTTTGAGAATGTGACAAAACTAATTTTCTCTACACAGGATGATGTGTGTATATATATAAGGATGAGATTTGACCTTAAATTTTTTCATTGGGTGACAAAAGGGACCACTGTAGTGCACTATAATGTATGTTTGTGTGTCATTATGGATAAAACTAGCACAAATAATACTAGGTCCCCTTATTATGTTTGTCAATCATCAAAATAAAATAAAGCCCGGGGCATTAAATCGAATATAAAGCAACAACCCTGAATGCACTAATTGGCAAAAGTATTGTATTCTCTTGCATATTTGGATCATTCTCGGTCTATAAATAAGAAATAAGGATTAATTATAAATTTGATTTCCAAGTCCAGAAATTGATACACCCGAATTCCCCATAATTCACATTATATAGGAAAAATTCTTAGCTAAGAAGTAAATTCTACTGATCTATAACCATTTACATTTGAGTTTAAGCCTATCCGTAGGAAATTATTGTCAGGTCATCAATTTTAGGGCTTAACTAATGTATTTTCTTCCTATCTCTTGATTATAGTGATTCGATAAATTAAATGAATTAATCTATCTTAGAGGGGAGTAATAATCATACATCAAAGATAAAAATATCATCTGATTAATCTGGAAATTTCCTCTCTCAATCCTAGGGATGAGCTCTTTGGATATTTGGGAGAAATAAGGCCAAAGATTAGTAAACAAGCATATTAACTACCAATGCCTGTCGCAATGGACAGGTTTTTTATATAGTGATCATGCAATAGTGAGCAGATGCATACTATGATGGTTTTGATTTATCCCTTACCTACCAATATGGAAGTCAGCTACTCACTATGATAGCCATACTTTGCCAAGTAGTTGTTGGTTGTGACCATCTAAACAAAAGGCTTGTTAATCTATACAACGCTCGGCTACCCGCTACAGTAAGAGGGGTCCTACCATAGAAACCACTAGTATAATGTCAGGGAAGGATCCATAACTCTCCTATTTCACAACACTCCCTTGAACTTTTTATAACATAGAAATTTTTGATCGTAACAAAAGCCATAATCGGAGATACACTAACCTGAATACGATTATAAAAGTTTCTATGGATTAATAAATCTCTTATCTGACAAATCACACTGATAAAATAATTATACAAACCACTATAAGATACAATCTATCTCTACACCACAAAACACTCAAGTTTTTTTCTCAACTCAGCCTAGCCTGAGATTTTCATAACTTTCCTCCCAGGGAATACTCTACCTGACTCTTACATAATAAAAAATGTTATAATGATAGAATGGGTCATATCATTAGATACCAAGTAAATAATAATTTTTACCTGAATGACTTCTTCAAGAAAAAGAGGTAAAAAAGCAATAATTATAAAAAAGGTTGAATAATTATGGATAGCTCTTGCACATGTCGGCTTGAGTTTACCAAGTGGCATACTCAGTAGGACATTTCTTCCACTAGACCTTCACGGACAGAATTTCTTTGGCTATCAAATTTGGACATCCGATTCAAGTATGACAATAGGTTCCTCTTTATAGGAGAGGTTCTCATTAAGCAACACTAAATCAAAAAAAATAATATAATTAACATCCCCATGATACTTCTTGAGCATCAGAATATGAAAGAAGAGATAGGTTCCTAACAAAGAAAGATATAAATCTAACATATAAGTTACTGGCCCTACACTCTTTAAAATCTTAAATAGGTCAATTTCCAATGGACTATGCTTACACTACTTCCTCAATTATAGCACAGTCTTTGTGGCTGAAACCTTGAGCAAAACTTGTTCACTTTCCAAGAAATTTTTATCAAACATCTTTCTATTTACATACTCTTATTGTCGGCTTTGAGCTACTACAAGTTTCTACTGTATGAAACTAACCTTTTTCATTGACTTTTTTATGAAATTGGTACCCAAAGATCTCACCTCAAAAGCATCAAATCACCCAATCGGTAATCAACACCTCCTCCTATGAAAATCCTTAAAAGGAGGCATTTTGATACTAAAGTGATAACTATTATTATACATAAACTCGAACAAGAATAAGAATTGGCCTAATGACCACAAAAATTGATAAGACATACCTGAAGCATGGCTTTCATTTCTTGATTGATCCACTCAGATCGCCCGCAGTCGAAGGGTGAAAAG
This sequence comes from Capsicum annuum, assembly GCF_002878395.1. Classification (NCBI taxonomy): domain Eukaryota; kingdom Viridiplantae; phylum Streptophyta; class Magnoliopsida; order Solanales; family Solanaceae; genus Capsicum; species Capsicum annuum. The sequence continues at coordinate 105,416,991 of NC_061113.1, read as the reverse complement.
CTATACTTCTATCCAATTTAGTTTCCAGATCCTTAAACAAAAATTACAAAAGTTGTAGGTAAATTATGTACCTCTATATAAAATATAGAATAGGCATACCATATAGTCATATGATCTTCTTAACAAAAATATTGTGCAACTTGTATAGACTATCCTAAGATCTATAACCCCCAGCTAAAATCTCAACACCAAGGTTTAACCACTCAATCTCAACTGTCCAATCCAATCCTATAGATGGTATCCATACACCAAATCTATATAACCTTTAAGCCATCATTCATAAGAGTTAAGGTTCCAAACCTGCACAAACAAGTCTAAACCAAGGGAAAACACATTACTCACCCTCATTGATATATAATAGGCCTACATGAGATAAAACCTATCTAAGGAAAAAAAACTCAAATAATGCAATAAAGTAAAGATTGATGAGTTAACATAATATACTATGAAGAAATAAGAACCAACGCATGTATCAAACACAAAGACCCCTAAAAATCATTGAATCAAACACCAACTTCTTACGTGGACCAAATAAGGAATCAATCTCCTCAAGAATCCTCGTTTCTAAGCCAAGTTTCAACCCTAGTTACACCAAATACTCTCTTAAGAGCAAAGTTCATTCAATATCCATAATAAGTTAAATGGGAAATATATCTAATAAGTAGCTATTTATAGTCTTACTCACGAAATGACTAAAACACCCTTAATGAGAAATTACACTCCAAGGCCGCCCCTCTAAAGCTCCAAATCCAGGGTTCCATCATTCTTCAAAAGGTTAAACCCCTTGGAGGGATTTAAAACACATTCACACACGTCTATTTTCATAAATAAGCCTTGTAGGATTTGTAATTCCAAAGCACTGATCCTTATGAACGGTCTTGAAATATTTGCACCGATATCATCTCTCAATCTTGTAAGGAATTTGACCTTAAATTAGTGGTTTCATCACTCTCAATGGTGTCAATAGGTGAGCGGTCAGACACATTGAATGTGTTTTGCACTTGGTACTTCAAATAAAGATCGATCTTGCATTAGTTATCCTTGATCCTTCCAAGCACTTGAAAGGTGACATAACCTCTCAAAATAAACTTATCCTTCCTTTATGTTGGAAACCAGTCCTTCCTAAGGTGCACCCACACCCAATCACCTGGTTCTAGCATAAGACTTTTTCTTCCCTTGTTGGACCTCTTAGCAACTTTCATGGTTTCTCTTCTCAAGGAAGATTCTAACATTTTCATGCAACTTCTTCATGGCTTTCACTCTTTTGTTTACATCTAAACTTAACACAAGATCACTAGACAAGGGTGTTAGATCTAAAAAGGTAAGGGGATTGAGGTTGTATACATATTAAAAGAGAGTCATACTAATACTCAAATAGATAACACGATTATAAGAAAACTCGACTAGGGGTAGGTGATCCTCCCAAAAACTCATCTTACCTTTAACCTTGAGCGTAGCATAGAACACAAGGTCCTATTTACTACTTCCAATTGACCATTGGTTTGTGGGTGGCAAGTGGTTTGGAAAAGCAATTTCGTACCAAGGCTACCCCATATTGACTTTAAAAAGTGACTAAGGAATTTGGAATCCCTATCACTAATAATGGCCCAAGGGATCCCACGTAGTTTAGCAATATGCTCAAATAATAAAGACACTACACTAGATGCATCCTTACTTTTAGAGCATTGGATGAAGTGGACCCTCTTAGAGAATTGACTAAACACTCCAAAAATGCTATCCCTACCTGTCATTGTTCTTAGAATCCCCAAAACAAAGTGCATATATTTGTCAAGAAAAGGGCATAGAGGAGTGGGTAGAGGAGTATATAATCCTTGAGGAAGGAGGTGATATTTGGTACTGCTAGAATCCATACACTATCCACAAATCCTAGCAACATCATTGCACATCTTAGACCAATAGAATTGATCCTCTAAGATCCCGAGGGTCTTTTCAACCCCAATGTGTCCCATTAGACCACCATTATGTGCCTTTCTAACAAACAATTCTATCCAAAAACTAGAGGGCACACACAACCTTCTTTCTTTGAACATATACCCAACAAACTTGGAATATAGAGTGGAAACCCTATCGTTTACCCATCTTTCTCTACCCCACTCCCAATAATCTTAAAATATAGGGGCAAATGTAGGGTCTATGGGATAATCATTTTTAAGTCACTCAAATCCGATGGAAGATAAGGTAGAAATAAGCACATATTTCCTAGATAATGCATCGACAAACATATTTTCCATTCCCTTTTTGTATTAAATGGCATAAGGGAAGGTTTATAGGAACTTAATCTACTTTGCATGCCATTTGTTTAGCTTAACTTGGGTCTTAAGATGTATCAAGGATTCATGGTCCATTTGGATCACAAAATCTTTGGGCCATAAGTAATGTGGTCAATTACCCAAAGCACGAATTAAGTCGTATAACAGTAGATCATAAATGGAATAATTTAGAGTTGTGCCCTTGAGCTTCAAACTAAAATAGGCAATAGGTTTAAGATCTTGCATTAAGATGACACCTCTTCCTACTTTACTTGAATCACATTAAATTTTAAACATCTTATATATGTTGGGTAATTGCAACAAAGGGGCAGAAATAAGCACAACCTTTAACGTTTCAAATGCTTTGGATTTCTCTTTACCCCACATGAATGGTTTACTCTTTCATATGACCTCGGTCAATGGAGTTGTGATGGTACTAAATCCTTTGACAAACAACCTATAAAAACTAGCCAACCTATAGTAACTTTGTACTTCGCCAATGGATTTTAGAGTTGTCTAATTCTTTATAACATCTTAGATTTATCCACCTCGACTCCTCTTGGGCATAAAAAAATCCCCAAAGCACATCTTTATTAACACCAAAAGAGCATTTATAAAGATTAGCATACAACTGTTCCTTTCTAGGGACTTCACACTTTGCAAATGTAAAACATACTCTTCAATGGATTTGCTATAAATAAGGACATCATAAAAATACACCACGAAAATCCATCCAATGAATGGTTTCTTCACATAATTCATTAACTGTGTAAATATACTAGGAGCATTAGTGAGGGCTAATGTAATGACTATCCATTGATATAGACCAAACATGGTCTTGAAGGCAGTTTTCCATTTATCACCCGGTTGTATTCTTATTTGGTGATATCGACTACTATGATAAATTTTTGAAAACATATAAGAACCATTCCATTCATCAAGCATATTATCCAATTGGTGAATTAGGTGGGGATACTTTACGGTTAGCATATTGATGGCTCAGTAGTACACACACATTCACCATGTTCTATCTTTCCTAGCACTAACAAGACTGGAACTACACATGCTTTCTTAGATGTATCCCTTGTTGAGAAGTTCCTCAATATGCCTTTTAAAGTTATTTGGCATTTGTAGGGTTACTTTGATATATCGGTTTGTTAGGCAATTGAGAGCCCAACACAAAGCCTATTTGATACTCAATTCCTGAAAGTGGGGGTAATCCTTGCGTAAATTCCTTTAGGAACATATCTTCAAAATCCTCCAAAACTAAGGAAATAAAATGGGGAATATAAGAAGTATAGGGGTTAGTATTAAAAACATGATTTAGAAAAAGCATAGTTATTTTGTCATCATGCTCCTTGAAGAGATCCTTCTTCCTAGCCAACATCACCATAGGCTCTTTACTCGTTGATTTGGTTACTCTCTTGCCATTTTCACCTTCTCTACTCATGGCTTCCCCTTCCTACTCCTTCCTCCATTTCTTCTTTAACTCCCTTAATTATTGATGGACTTCATTCACTTGTGATAGTGAGAGAGGGTAGAGTGTAAACTTTTAGCCACTGAATTCAAGAGACTACCAATTGGTTCTTCCATCATGATTAGTAGTCCTATAATATTGACATGGTCTTCCCAATAATAAGTGTCAAGATTGCATAGGAGTCACATCACATAACACCTCATCTTTGTAGTCTCCTACCTTGAACCGAATCACCAATTGTCGGGTTACCTTTAAGTCTCCACAATCAATCAATCATTGGAGATTATAAGGATTTACATGTGTAGTAGTGGAAGCTTCAATAAATCAACTATGGTGGCACTAGCAACATTAGTAAAAAAACCACAATCAATGACCATTGTGCACACAACTTCTTTAATAAGGCATTTGGTATGAAAAAGATTCTCCCTTCGACTAGGATTATCATAAGCCTTACTAACCATGGATAATTTTACCATAAAGATAGGAACTTCACCCTCACCATCTTGTGGCCAAGTGTCCTCTTCATCTCCCTCATTTTGTATCTCGTCCCCTACTTGCTCACCATCTTGAGGCTCGGCTTCAATCTCATCAAATTTTAATCCTCCTCTTCTCCAAGATAGTATAATTTTCCTTACCTAAGGATCACATTTCTTCATTTGGGGCGTTCATTTGTCTTATGACCCCACACTTGACATTTTATGCATTGGAATCCCATAGAATTGGAAGTTGGATACTTGATACCTTTATTTCTTTGAGGGTACTTTTGGACTACTTTGGTCTCAGGTTGCTTAGCATTGGATGGAGGATGTTTGTTCTTATGCCAACCCAAATATGATTGATTCATTTATTTTTCTTAAGCCAACTCGAGGATCCTTGATGTCCCTTTGATTTGCAGGTTGCTTTCTCCTTAATTACCCTTTCAATTTCTAATGCCCCTTGGATCACACCATCTATGGTTTCAAACTTGTGAAGAGTCATGTGTGAAGAGATGTATTTATTCAACTTAACCTTTAAGCATATGATTTCATGCTCTACTTTCTCCCCTCGTTGATCAACCTCCAAAATAAATTATTGAAACTCATCATAGTAGGCAATGATACTCTTACTTCCTTGTCTCAAGTTGTATAACTTGGTAAGAAGCTCATGTCTATACCTTTTTGGTACATACCTTTTCCTCATAAGCCCTTTCAACATGTACCATAGAGGAGGTTGTCCTTCAGTCATCGCATTCAAAAATTGTTTAGCATACTCCCACCATGCGTTGCCATAACTTTTGAAGTGGGCTATGGCATAACAACTCTTCTTCTCTTAGGTAAGATCATTGACTTGGAAGATCCTTTAACAAGTGGACTCTCATGAAAGATAAACTTTAGGATCACTCTCACCTTTGAAAATTGAAAGACCAACCTTGATGGAAATTATACCCACATATCTATCTTAGGTATAGTTTCCCATATTTACTCTACCATGAGGCATTGGACAAACTCTTCCTCCTTGACCTCAAAATATTCTTTGATCCACATGTCTACTTATCATCTCTTCTTCCATCATGTAGCTTTATCATAAGCTCTATACTCCTTTTGTTGTTCCTCCCTACCAAATTCCTCTACATAGATGGGTTGATTTTGGTTAAGTGGGGCTTGGAATGGGGGAATTGTATTTGGTGGAGGTTTTGACATTTGGTTAAGTGGAGATTTGAATGGAGTATTCGGGTTTGGTGGTGGCATTTGTTTTCCAAGTTCTTCTAGTTGGATTTGGTTGAATTGAGGATGAAGTGGCCTAGTGGGATTTTGATTTTGAGGATAAGTGGTAGTTTGGGTGGTGGGATTTTTTAGTGGTCTTGGTGGATTAAACATTTGGTTGAAGGTTTCTAGGGTAATGGTAGTGGAATTGTTTTGAGCATGTCTACTTAAAGAAACTTGGTAGTGTTAAAGAGTAGAGGTACAGGAGTTCCTTTGACTTTCCAAATATTCCAACCTTCCACTCATAGATGACATAACTCCTTTCACTGATGACATATTCCCCTTGATTGATACCACCTTTGTTTCTAGCCTTGAAAGGCCACAACTTATAACTTCAAGAGTGGCCAACATAGTATTATTAGCATTACTATCTGTGGCGTGTGATGTTCCTCCTTCTATTGAAATTGTACCTAAAAAAGTTAACAACAAAAACAACAAACTAGTTATCTTAAGAGTATCCTCACAACACTCTCATATCTTTTGGTTACCTCACACTTGGCTTTACAAGTGTTGAATGTTGGATTTTAATCCATGAAGAGTTGAGGGTGTAATTCTACTATCGTCTGGAATAGATTTTTTTGAAGACTCAAAGAAATCCCGTTTGGACTTGAGCCAGGAAGCTACAATGAGTGAAAAATGAAAAAATCACACAAAGAGCAGAGACAAGAAAGAAAAGGATTCCAAAAGAGTAATTCACAACTAAGTAAGTGATTACTACTTGCTAATTAAAATTTGAATCAATAAATGAAACCAAAGAATCAAACTAAAGGAAACTTAGAATCTAAAATTTGAGCTTTAATGCAAACTTGATGGTTAAGTGATGTGGCAGCTTCTAATTGGTTGTCAATAATGGGGAATTTTTTTTCTTTTTTCCGATTTGAACTTCAATCAATTTTCATCTTGGAGGTACTTGAATTGGTTTGGGAATAGAAAATACAATGAATTGGAGCATTTCTACTGTTAAGCTCAAAAGAGTTTTAATTTGTCCTCGTCCCCTCGTACTTTCCTTTGTCCTCTTCTCTGAGAATATTCCCCTTTTGATGCCTTTTGTTACTTTCTTTCTTTGGAATACTTGGAATATTCTTGGAATATTCTTTGAGACTAACAAGTACCACACTCTCTCTATCCTCCTTTCAGGATCAAACATATACTTTTTGAATGTTCTTCTTAAACAATGTGTGAAGATTATAAAGAACACAAAGAATAGTCAAAATTGAACCTTAAGCATATAACCTTGGAACTTGATGAATTTTACTTTTTCAAGAGGACGTTGAACTCCCAAACACTAATATCATGATTTCAAGCCCAAATCTTCAACCAAACTCATTCAAAATTTGAGATCCACCTTCAGGTTTCTTCAAGTCAAGCTCAATAATGGTGGATGAATCAAATCAACCCAGAAATAACTCAAATTCTAGATCTAGAAACTAAAAAAAGACACAAAAATTTCTATGATCTAAGTCTCGTCCGAAGGGTAAAATCATAGATAAACTCTTTTTTTGGATTTTCTAGATAACAATCTCAAGATTGACTTCGTAGGAACGAAATCAAACCATTCTCTTGTTACCAAATGATATAGAATTGGCCTAGATGAGATGAAGACTAACTAAGAAAAACTAAAACTCAAACAATGCAATAATGTAAAGATAGATAAGTTGACATAAGATACTACGAAGAAGTAAGAACCAATGCGTGTATCAAAAGCAAACACCCTAATCCTCATTGAATCAAACACCAACTTCTTATGTGCACCCAAGAGGGAATCAATCTCCTCAAGAACCCATGTTTCTAAGCCAATTTTCAACCGTAGTTATACCAAATACTCTCCTAAGAGCAAAGTTCATTTAATATCAATAATACGCTAAGGAGGAAATAAATCTAATAAATGGCTATTTATAGTCTCATAGATGAAATGACTAAAACAGCCTTAATGAGTATTTTCGCTCCAAGGCCTGGGTTCATCATGCTTCTTCAAGCTTCAAAAGGTGGAACCCCTTGGAGGGATTCAAAACACTTTCACATATGTCCATCTTCATGAATAAGTCTTGTAGGATTTGTAATTCCCAAGCTTGGCTCTTTGTGAACTGTTTTGAACTCTTTGCACCCGTTTCACTCACTATCCAAGATCATGCATATCCCTAATGTATCCTTCCAGAGCCAAACTCAAAATATAGATGAAGAATAAAATTAAAATAGGGGATAAACCACATGCTAAAATCACAAACAACACATCTACTCGAGGGAATGAATTATTAACTCATACCAAGAACTCACTAAAGCTGAAAATAGTACTAGTGATTACCAAAACTCTATCAACTCAGAAAAGGAAATCTTTGATAGAAACTGGTCAATCCAATACTCTATTTAATGCAAGGAATACCCATAAGTACATACCACTAAAGTGAAGTACTCCGCCAAGTCTTATTAGGCCGAACAAATGCAGAAGTAAGGATTTCCTAAATTTCCATATTTTATTCAAACTTTAGGTTAATAAAACCATGAATCAAATTGCACTAGAATAGATTACCAATCTCAAGGTCAAGGCCACTACCAAAATATGAAATGAATCATACAAATAAAGATAATGAATTTCTAATTGGTTAACATAAGAAGAGGTCACAGGAAAAGATCACTTGTCTCTACTAAAACTGGAGCCAAATAACATCAAGAATGGAGTATCCAAATTCATACCAATACCAAGATCAAACTATCACTGGGAGAAGAACCCAAAAAATCTAAAAGTAAAGCCCATGACTTCTCGACATCAACATCAAGACCACTATCAATTTATGAGCTTGCCAAATTAGAAGAACAAAAACCAAATAGGTCAATCTCAAAAATGGAATACATAGAGGGATAACCAATGATAAATCTAAGCAAACAACAAGTTGAGTCTGAGAATTTCACACTCCAAAATGTACAGTCTTACAAATTTTCCAACTCTAGAACTATAACAAAACCATGGAAGGCAAACCCACCTCAAAATTCATAGACCACTACTAATTGCTCTAACCTATTCAACAGATGAGCAAAATGACCAACCTCACCTTGCTATAAGAGAGAAATCATCCAACAAAGCTACCACCCAGGACAATGAACGAAAATCTAAAGAAATAGAATTATAACTAGATAATGCTAGTCCAGTTATAAATCAAGAAAGAATAAATCAACATCAACCCAATGATAATAATAACAATATTTATATATGTACAAATACAATGAGTAGGTGGTACCAAAGTAAAATTCACAAGTACCATGATAGATCTATAAGAAGGTCATATGCCATAGTAATTAGGACTTGAACCAAAATGCTACACCTCACGAAAAATATCAATACTAATCTGCTCTATCAACTACTAAAATAAATCATCTATGGGGGAAGTCACATAATCATGAACTTTATACAAAGGCATATAACAATCAATATAAACTTACGAAGGCACATAATCATCAATGGGTATAAAAAATTAATACACATAAATACAATGGTAAAGAAAAGAAATAAAAGGTGAATCTACCATGGAGGAATCCAAATTCTCATGCATAACGTGCCTGAGAGAGTACAAATCTGAGCAGTTCCAAACTAGAAATAAGCAGCTCAATCACCAACTGAGGTACTAAGTGTATTCCTTCTACGTTAAGGTGCCACAACACTATAAGACTGATCAAAATGATTTGAATGACTAATAATCCTGCACTTGGGATGCTCTCTGGACCAATGATTGATCTCTATGTAGTCATAACAAACCATGGAATACCTAACCTATCGAGAAGCATGAACAAACCCCAATTAGCTAATCAACCAATACCAAGGACACTCCCTACCAAAATGACAGTCTACTCTACAATCATAACATATCTCATGAACTCTAAGATGACGAGGAACATATGTTAACCCTTTCTGAACAACAAACTGATATCTAGGGCCCTATCTAGACCAATGAAAAATCTTGACATAAGTATGATAAGCTCCTAAAATATTCTCAGGTACTACACTAACTGATCTAGTTTGACCCTATGACCTAAAGATCCTTACCAATTAATCCAAATGGTATGATGAGAACACTGCCTATCGTAGCCACCAAGAGTGATCTGAGAGCCACCTATAGCTTGAGATACTACCTGAGTGAAATTGACAGGCCACAAGTGAAGTTGATCCGCATCAAGAGGACCTCTACTCCTAAATAAAATACCAATAGCTTTGTACTAATGAAATATCCTTTTATATCTACCTCCATAAGTCTCAATACATACTCATTATATGGACTTTGCATGATCAATAACTTAAGGAAAGGAAGACCCAACTACTATCAAATACTTTTATTCCAAATAAAGTGAAAAAGCTAATTCTTTGATAAATCTATGCACAATCTCATGCTCTGAATGATATAGCATAAGAATATGTCTGGTCCACTCAATAAACCTAATCTCATACTCTAAAACTAACAAGGAACCCCTATTGAACATGAACAAACCCAACTATAATTTGATAGCTGCGCGATAAACTAAGAATCTTATTTGGTTGTGAGCTATTCATAAAGGAAAGCTTGAAAACTCCAATGTTAAATATTGAAAGGCTAAAAAAGTCATAGACTTTATTCGGACCTAGGATTGCAAAAAATCCGCACACTAATGTTATACTCATTATCAATCTCTGACTCTCTAGTCTATCACTATGGAAACTCTAGAAATATGTGTGAAAGTCTCATAAACATCTATTGATAACCTAATATCATATATTTGGAATAGAATAGAGTTAAAATATGTACAATAGGTTCATAGTTATATAGACACAATAAGGAGTAAAAAATTGAATTTCCTAAGAATATCTTGTAGCCTTTTGAAGATAGGATAGTGATCTCTCTACAATGATCTATAGGACTCTACTAGCTCCTAGCACTTGTACCAATACATCAGTAAACCTAGGCTCTAATAAAATCTTTCACAACCTAATTCCTCATGTCATGATGGCACCTACTATAACCCTCCAGTAAGTAAGCCAACCCATAGTCTAGAATTTCTTGTAATATACTATCAAGAGAAATGAATGAAAATATTGAAATAAATGTAATAAAGGAGCTAACATGTTATAATACATTAAGTTGTTGAGGACTAGACCTTTCATTGGATAAATAGTTGGATTAGTTTTCAATGCCACTAGTCTCGTCTTAATCAAAGATCGAGGTAAAATATTATGGCCAAATTACTGTGGTGATTTCAAAATGTCAGTGACAACAGCTTTGGTGACAACTCATTGTCATACATAATGATTTTCCTGGAGGATTCGTTGCCATGGATGTGAGGAAGCCAAGACCTTGGTCCCTTGACAATGAGTCAAGGGTATGACTTATTGTGAGATACAACAAGTCGTTAGAGATACTTATTGTCATAATAGTTAATGACTAAATTATTGATCCTCAATTAAAGATTCTAGGCCACGACTCATGGTAATAGCTCAGGAGTCATTACCAAAGTTGTGATGACTTTTCCTAGATTTTCCTACATGTTTTCATTAGGATCTTTTTTGACTTTTCCTCCCACCAAACTCTTTTCCATGACTGACAACACCTTAATGACCCCTATATCATTAATTATCAAAAATCAAACCTTACTTTTTCCTCTTTAACTCCCAAGGTAAGAGATATTTGGGTTTTCCAAGGAATTTTACATCATGATTCAAACTTTGAATTCTCTTTAATTTCTTCTATACTCTAGACATCTTTCTTATATCTAAATTATATTTATACATTATGGAACTTGTTTACTCAATATTCATGTGTTTTGAATGATGGATTTGAACTTAGGTTAAGGGTTTTTATTAGTTAACACTTTAATTGCATATTCCTTATTTTAATATTGTATTCATGCTGAAATTTATGGATTTTTGAATTGAATTGAGGCATTGACATATTGTTTCAAAATTGGTGAATTGGGTTTTATAATATGGATGAATTGTGGTATGATAATTGCATTAACCTCAACTTATCTAGAAAACTTGATCTTAAATTTGGATATTTGCATGATTTGACTTATCTTTTTAAAACATTGAATTGAATAAAAGGTTGAATGGATAAGACGGTTTTGTAAGGCCTTGGTGGACATTGTTTTTAATTTTGAATAGAACTTGGCAATCTAATGGTTACATGGGTTGGTTTGTCATAATTTAATTAGCTTGCTAGCATATTGATATGACGATTCAACATTAACAAATACCTTAGTAAAAAATCTTTTGTTAATAGTTGTGTTAATGTGTAAACTGTTTTAATTTAGTCTTAAAGGGAAGTATGTACCTCACCATGAAGTTTTAGTCCCAAGAGGACCAACACTGGAAACTATATTTGCCGATGTGGGGGTTTATATGACCATGTGTTTGGTGCATACTTTATATTTTTTATGGGTATCGTCGTGGTGTCGTTATTCTTTTCTTGGTTTCCTTGGTTTGTGTGGGTAACATGAACTAGGCCATTCTAACAGGGGAGTCAGACCCATATAGTTCATAGTTTAGGTAAGTATTTTAAACTCTCATGTTCATGGCCCTTGTCACTATCATGGCATCCTATATATATATATATATATATATATATATCGTACATGTGGTTTTGACTAATCTTTGCTAAGTATACTACTTTATCCCTTCCCTTGAGTTACATGCCAGTGATCTCCCTACTAATCATCCCCGGATGCTATATCATTTAATAATGTAGGTTCAGAGGACTTTTCTATCACCCCTATACTATGCTGGGTGGTGTGATTCATCGATTAAGTTATTGTGAAGTGGTAAGCATCCATTTACCTAAAATCCTTTCCATTTTATAAGGATTATTTTTATATTTTGGGAATTCTGAATTCTTTTTTGTCATAGTTGAGAGCATATCCAAAATAGTTTTATATTCATGGTTCAGAGGCTTCATGGACAAGTATCGGGTTAAATGTTTGTTTAGTTTCTTAGATTTATCACTTAGTTTAATTATCTTTCTCATTGCTATTTTAATTGACTTATATTGTTTACTTTTATGGTTATCTTGAGGAAAGGCTAAGGGGTTGTCTTCAATCTATAGGGCTCAAGATTACCTATTACGGCCAGGTTAGGGATCGGGTTGTGAAAATCTTTGTATTAGAGAATGGGTTAGAGTTTCTAGGCATCCACAAAGCCTTGTTGAGTAGAATTCCTTTTATGGGTGTGTAGCACACCACACTTATAAGGGTGAGGATACTAGGCATTTAGAAATGTTTCCCTTTCTTGTCTTTTATTTTGGGCTTTAGAGTCTAGTTATAATAAAACTACTTTAAATCCTGGCTTACTCGCATTTCAGATCATACCTTCTTAAAGACCTGACAGTTGAAGAAACTTTGTTGAAACCTCTATCCCACCTAAGGAAAATGTTAAGGGAACTCGCGCTATTTATAGAGTCCAGACCTAGTCTAAGGTCCCTGATCCTGACTGTACTGCTCCACATAGGGTTCCATCGGTCCCCACTAATCCTCTTCAGGCTTCTCAGACTGGTGATACTTATAGTCATCCACCCTAGCGAGATATCTCAAATACATAGTTCCATTAGTCTATTCATATGTTTCCCAACTGGTGGAACTATAGTCTCATCGACCTGATTATATTGATTCTATTGTTAGATCATCTAAGGTCACTCAGGTTGGCCAGTTTATGAGGTTGAATCCCCCAAATTTTATAGGTTCTAAGTTTGAGGAGGATCCTCAGGGATTTATTAATGATATGGTGAATATTTGTAGGGCTATGCATGATACTAATTCAAAGGGTGTGGAGTTTGTTGCCTATCAATTAAAAGATATGGCTTGCCAGTGGAATGATAAGTGGGAAGCAATAAAGGTGATGATACTGATCCAACAATGTGGGATAATCTAAGGGAGACTAAAGTTGAAGAGTTTGTGAACATGAAGCAAGGTAAGATGAGTGTTAAGGAGTATACTCTAAAATTTTAGCTGTTGTCCCATTATTCTCCAGAATTGGTGTCTAATATGAGGTCCCAAATGAGAAAATTTGCTTTTGGATTAACTCATGACTTGGTGTTAGAGGGTAAGGCTGATATATTGAATGACGATTTGGACATATCCAAGATAGTGGTTTATATGAAATTGGTGAAGAATGAGAAAAAATAGGTAGAGATGGGAAAAAGGCAGAATAAGAAGTTTATATATGCAAAGAAGGGTGCAAATCAACAAAACAGAGGGATAGATGGCAGGCAGTGGACTAAGAAGAAGAATTGGGGAAATTCTTAGTTGACAGCTAGTGCTCCTTCTTCTAAGACTTCAGGTGATTGTCGTTTTGTGAAAAATAGTGGTCCTAAGGCACAAGGTGCCCAATCTCAGGTCAGTGGATCTTAGTCAGTCCCACCTTAGGTTAGTGGTCCTATGACACAGATGATTCAATGGTTTCCATAATGTTGATGTTCATCTTTGAATTGGAAAGCTAATTCTCAAATATTGTATCCACGGTCTCATCTCAATTACTAGAACATTGTCATCACTGAACAAAAGATATGGAGAGGTAGTATCAGTTTAAAAATGATATAATGGAAGCCATCATATGTTGACTTAACTCAGTCAACACTTAAACATAAATTAAATTTGAGTAAATTACCAAACAACAGATAATAAATTATTTTCTGAAAAACTATCAATCAAGAAACAAGCAGTTAGTCAACTGATTACTCAACGAGACAAACTTTCACACTCAGAGGTTCAACAATAAGGGAGAGGTCTATGACTCCTCCAAGAATAACAAGTGTAAAAATACAAGGCTACTTACAACTTAACCATCTCACTAGAACAGACTTATGTCACATATATTTAATATAACAAGATATGATAAGCAAATAAGTAATCAAATGATGATAAACATGTTAAAATGCATAAAAAGTAATCTTAATCTATATATACATCTAGATGGGCATATCTACCATATAGTCATGACATATAGGGTATCATCTTAGTCCATGTTTCATATCGGCTTGGTAGCTGACCCTCTGGATATTAATAGATTAGTAATATGTACCAGCACATAGTCGACCCTTTGAATGTCATAATATATGAATGCAAATAAAATATTAAATAGGATATAATGCAGTGTACTAATTATGCAAGTGCAGAACTTTTTTAGACAATTAGTCAAATTTAGGTTTATTATTTCATGTATACAACCCATATCCACCAACTCACATAATTACAACTATGTCTAAAGTCTAATTCACAAAAAGATAACTTAGAAATAAACATGTAGTTCGAATAAAACCTATAACTACAATTTTAACTAATGGTTTATACGAGTCCACCACAGCAACAAGGATCCGATAGGATACCTGGTCCATTCTTTAGAAAAAGGAAGAACACCTAGAACACAAAGTAAATAATAGTAAACCAAATAACAAAGGACATTTACGTTGACAACTCCTTACTCAAAGGAGTAAAACCACGGCCTATCCAGTAGGATTACACTAATAAATTCACTAATAACTACTAAATCAAAGAATTTACAACCTTATACAATCTAGAAATTAAATTCTTAATCTCTACCCCTCTTGAAGTAACTCCAATGCAACATATCTTCATAATAACTCTACCGTGAAAAACCTTATCAGCTAACTCAAGCTAAACATAGTCTAGAAATTCACCTCTTAATCCCTAAGTAATTCATTGTAACTCTAGTCCGACACCTCCTCATAAATAACTCTACTATGAGGAGCCTCATAAGCTAAATCATGCTAACCACCTGGTTGAAACAGAAATAGAAAGTAGCATCACACACAAACCTCAGGATGAGGAGTGGGTTTATAATCTTAAGCACAAAATACAAAGATTCAACAGCCTAGGAATTTATACATTTTCACTATGATCAATCTGATTCCTATGTTATTGAACTTTGTCTCCAATGGTCAAAACTAGCAGCTTTTGCAAGAAAAAGGCCCCTTTTTTAGAATGTGCAAAAACTAGATTTGTCTTTATATAATAATGTCTATATATAAGGATAACCATTTGAAAAAATATTTTCATTAGATGTCAAAAGGGACCACTAAAGTGAACCACAATGTCAAGCTAATATGCTAATATCGAGCTATCCAGCACCACAAAATTATGATCAGTGTTGCATAGATTAGCTACCAGGCCCTTTTATAGGGTTTGTCAATCATCAAAACAATACAAAAAAACGAGGAACTGAATTCAAAATTTTAACCATTTTTATAATCAAAAACTTGATGAACAAATTCAAACTTCCACTTATCAGTGAGAACACTTTTAGACCAGTTCCCCCTCACACTATGCCCTTTCATTGTTTACTTCCCCCTCAAATCAGCTCACTGTGTCACAAGTTCCCTTTGTTAGCAATTATTTCCCCCTTTTTGCATCATTATAAATGTTAAATAGAAAGAAAAAAGTAAGGTCAAAATAAATAAATAACCCAAGACCAACAAAGGTACTACATAGAGAAAGATAAATCTAGAAAAATCTAGAAAAGAGTAGGGAAGTATGATTAGTTACCAATAAGAGCAAAATGAGAAGATAGAATAGTAAATATCTATGTCTTACTAAAAGAAAACTAAAAAATTCACAGGCCTAGGTCTTACCCAAGAGTCAAGAAAGAGGTTGAAACATATGAATATATCTATGAGAACTTGGGAAGGGAAGGAAGATTTAAAAGAGACAGTATTAAGGTGCCTGGTAGCAGTACAGTTATGATCCATGATATAGTAAGATAGTTCCTTGAGTGATCTGAAGAAGTTGGGCATTCATAACAGTAATTTTAGCTTCGTTCTTAGCTATGAGAGTAGACATTTTTTCCAACTCCATGGTAATCTTCTCTTTAGCATTAAACAAGCTAGAAACAATAAAATTCTGCCCCACTCGACCTTTCTTAGGCACACCTTTATAATCTTCTAGAGTGCTGAAAGTAATGGTACATTTCTTTGTATAAAAGATTCTTAAGCTGGGCTTTAACCCAAAATGATCAAATAATTTTGAAAGAAGTAATCCAGACCCAAGGCCATGTTCCTTAGAGTCATATATTTTGATAATATGGTCAATAATTATTCTTCAAATATTCACTTTGATACAAGAATTGAGCACCAATTTAAGAAACATGCCTTTAATTGAGGCAACATAACTTCCTTCCATTATTGAAAGTAACACTCTATTTACCAGTTCAAGAAATAGTTGATATTCTATTTTTCACTCCTTATTTTGCAGTCTGTAACCACCACAAATCTTTTAGACATTGAAAAATTATCAAGGAATTCTATATATGTAAACTTGTCCACCACCGTGTTAACCCCAGCTATAGTAACTTTTGAAATTTCTTTAATGATTGATTCATGTAAGAAAAATTTAACATAATTTAAAGAATAAACCTAAGAGTCCCATTGAAAAGATCAATAGATCAACATATAAGTCCTAGACTTCCCATTTATATAAAACACAAGGTTTCTAAAATGAGTTCTTCTACCCTGCACATCTAATAATTGAATTAGTAAATCCATTCCAAACATATTACAAATCTTTGGATAAAACACAGAGCAATTCAAAACCATTGAAATAAGAAATTTCTCACTCTTTTATTCAAACTTATTATCCTCAGGAGGACAATCTACACCATTCTTCCTTCAAGACTTAGAAGTAGCAACCTATTCTGTTTCATCTATTCCTTTAGATATCTCCCTTTATATGGACTTTGCAACTAATTTTTTGTTGAGTATCATTGAGGGACCTTTAATTTATTAGGTTTTTTTATTTGCATAGTGTACCCTCTCATAAATTCTTTTCCAAGAGCCAAAACTTCATCTTCACACTTAAACTTATCCCCTTCTTCTACTTCTAATACTTTTGCATAAGAGAGACTCTTGGACACATTACTGTAACGCCCCGACATCAGGTCCCAAGACGTCACACGGTGCTTATGATCACAAGTGTCTCCAAGATAACCCTTCTGCTAGCATAACTCATAAGCAATTGAACAAAAAGTATAAATCTATACAAATCTGCAGAAAATAACTCTTTTCTAAATATGATAGATATAAAACTAAATTTACAAGATTACAATTCTGCCTTTACAACAAAAACTGAAATGGAATACATCAACTTCTACTGACTATCTATGAAGCCTCTACTAGTACTGACTATAGGTAGCTAGGTCATGACTCCCGACTATCCCAACTCAGTACAGCTGGATAAAGAAAATACAACACCTCTTGAACTGTATAACTAACTGAAGCCCTTGAATCAAAAGGACTCATCACCTGCTGACTGGATACCGCGAACTGACTGGATCTGAAGATGTACACTATACCTTATACCTACATTCCGAGAAAATGTATCCCACATACGAATATATGGGTCAGTACCATGGAAAAGTACCGAGCATATGGGGTTGCAATGCATATATAAAATAATATCTTAATATCATCAAAATTAATAAAATTCTACATGCTGATATAAATGACTCACTAAGCTCGAATTAAAATCATCATAATCATAAAAGAGTAAAATATATCGGGTGAAACATGTGAGTCATCATAATAAATCTCAATACACTTCTATCTCGATTCAAAATCATCAAAGAAATCAAATCTCATAACAATTCTCTTTGGAATATATGTTCATTAAATTTTTGAAAACAATGACTTTCCCAAACTCAGTCTCTCAAACAAATATGTTTTCATCTCAGATAGAAGAATAAGACTTTTCATATTAGATAGAAGAATACACACACACACATTGGGAGTCTCTCATAACCAACATAAACCATGTGAGGTACATGGAGTCCAATGTCCAACCCACGTTGGGGAGAGTTGTCCTATTCTTGCCAACAGAGTAGGACCTTAATCTTTTATTCACTAGTGATCACTATATATAAATCAGCCTCAGGCTCACAACCTACCGGGGAATGTAGTTCTAGGGAAGTACCAATCCTGCTATACCTCCCGCTCGGTGCTAAAGACTACTCCCGAACTTAGCTCAGATCTTTTCAAAAGAAAATCCACTAATAAATTTTTCAACAATTCATAACAGGAGACATCATACTACCTATTTCATAATAAATCAATAAAAGTGGATTTCTTTTCTCATCTCGGTTTCAAAAACAACTCTTTTTACGACTAAAAGGTCAAAGCTTCTTTATCATCTCAAATTATTTAAACTCAAGGTGTTTAGAACACATGATTTTCTCAAAATAATAATGTCAAATAGGGTTCCAAAAAACCATACATCAATATCACCATAAAACCTTCCAAAGTTTCATACTTTATTACATAAGCACCAAAATAATCACTTAAAACTTAAAATTTCAGCTTTATAATCATACATCTTGGTAAAGAAAATTAGCATTGGGATTCAAATCTCATTGTGCTTATAGCACATAATTTCTCAAAGTACAATCCCAATTAGGACTCAAAGTCTCATACATCAAAATCTTATTAAATTTTCTCAAGATTCATGCTTTTCATCATAAATATATATAACCTACTTTAAAATCTGAAAAATTCAGCTTTATTTACAAAAATATCATCATTGTCATTCAATTCAACTTCCAAAACATAGAGAGTATCATAATCTCATGTAAAACCATATAAGGTATAAATTCATGCTTCAAATTCATATCAAAACATGTAAAATCAAGTATATTCATAAAAGAAAAATCAATTTGGGCACAAGAAATAAAGGGTGTTCTTGTTGAAAAACCCCACATACCATAAACTTGAAGTTTTGAATGAACTCTTGACCTTGGGACTCTATTCGTGAAAATAATGAATGTTTCTTGTAGCCCTCGGAATGGGGATTCCGAATCTCGAAGAATTATTGAAAACTCATGGTTGAATCTTGAGATATTTAAATTTTTAGGTTGAAACCCTAATGAATGTTCTTGGTGATTTTGAGAGAAAGTAAACTTATTTTGGGGTTATGAGAGTTTAATCTCGTGTTATAGATATATATAGGGGTGTTTTTAGCACTTGGAAGTGAGGTATGCTGCGCACAACCCATGGTAGACCTTAACGTGTGCGTCACATACCTTATGGCAGACATTTAAGTATGCCTTACACTCCTAATCGCACACATTTGATTGGGCAGAGCATTGCCCATCGCACACACTTACTGTCTCTCACGAAAATGGGCATAACTCTTTACTCGAGTATCGGATTTTTGAGAAATTGGTATCATTGGAAAGATAATTCAATTATATACAACTTTATAGATCTTGGGATGAAAAATTTCATGTATATTATTAGATATAGACATTTGAAGTTGACCCTTTTAAAATCAAATGTCAAACTTTGGATGAATCAATTGGTCTTAGCTCAACTTTGGTCTAGGTTATTGCTATGAACATTTTTCATCTCTAAACTACTACATAAACTAGGATAATGATCATTTAACTTGTATTCATGTGATAATTAGTTGGATTAGAGATTAGATGCGCAGGAACGACGGTTAGAATTTTAGCACGAAAATATGGGGTATTACATTATCTCCTCCTTGGGAACATTCATCCTCGAATGTGGATAATTAACCTGAAACACATAGGAATATTAGTATTCAAGCTATCATATGTAACTGATAGAACTGTATCACTGGATCTCATAAATAATGAGGTACTAAACTGGTCTGCAAGTGCATGAATCCTCAAGAAAAATAACTATATGGCTAAGATAGAAACGAGAGTGTCAACTAATGAGTAACCATTACTTTGCACTGGATCTGATATCATGAGAAAAGATGAGAGTTTTATGACATGAAAACTAGAAGTATTACAACATCCCCCTCTTGGGATCGTTCATCCCCAAATGATAATAATTTGGTGAAAATACTAGGAATAGACTGTGATACTACACAGGATTCTTACGAACTGAATCATGACTTAATATCTGAAACTAAAAATGATGCATGAATTGAGCTGAATTCATAATTTAATGGACACAAACACATTGCCTCTTGGAATGTACATGAGTATAAGACTGCGGATAGCAAGACTAGCTGTAAAATTAAGAATCTATAGGAGCTTATCTCCTTGCTTGCTAAACTAGATTACAGGCTATATGAACTGGATCATACTGACTACCCATACTCAAATGGAGTATTTATTTAGAACTTTTTTACAAAATTCTATTAACATTAGGGATCAAAGAATTTTGGGCATGATCTGAACAAAATATCCGACTAAGAAATCACAACATTGATATAACTCTATAGCATGGAATATAAATATATAACTCATAAACTAGGATAGGATTGCTAGGCCACAGGCAACGTAACTTCTTACTTTCAAGCTTAGCATCACTTCTCAAATGCTCTCTCAACTATACTATTCCCCTTAAATACCATACTTATTTGATTCAACTTATAATTCTCATATTAGCACTGCAAAATCTTTCTACTAAGGTATAAACTAAACTAAGTTCTCTCACCATGATCAATCCTAACACTAAATCACAAGATACAATATGTCAAACCACAATACTAGTCTAAACCACAAGGTTCAATATTCTATATCTTCTTAGAGCTCACACCCTAAGCATAACATGCCTTACCACTTCAATGACTAATTTAAAACTCTTGATATGGATTCTCTAGTACATATTGCATTCATCATCTTACACCCAATATGACATTCAAGCCTATCCTTAAAAATCACATATAACTTTAAGGAAAATACCCCTAAAGGTATGCTCCATATATTCTCAAGATTAAGCCATAATTTCATCATTCTAATATCTACAAATAAATACTAAACTCAGAAGAATAAACTAATTTTGAACCTACCCACTTCATTCTTGAACAACCCATCCATATGCCATCCTTAATTCCTAGCTTCAATGATCATCATCAAATACTTACACTATTATTTGCAACCATATCTACATCTCTAATTACATAATCATAGCCTACCAAGATCACACTTCTATACTTATATTTTTTCCAAACCATGAGAATAAAATCATACTAAAAAGACTCAGCATCTTCAATCATAACTCCTTCACTTAACTATCAAGAACAACATAAATTGGCTAACTAGCCTTTCTTCACCTAGCAAATCAACGTTAATACTAACCACACAATATGCAATAATCCTCAAAAAATAATGTAGCC
This sequence comes from Capsicum annuum, assembly GCF_002878395.1. Taxonomy (NCBI): domain Eukaryota; kingdom Viridiplantae; phylum Streptophyta; class Magnoliopsida; order Solanales; family Solanaceae; genus Capsicum; species Capsicum annuum. Next base: position 105,395,398 of record NC_061113.1, on the reverse strand, counting down.
CCATAGCACCTTGGTCACACCTCTACACCATACTTAATTACGAACGCATGATCTTATACTCTTGCATACACTGTTCAGGTCTACTAGATCACCTCCATATAACTAGCATCAACAACTGAACCATCAACTGTTCAAACTTAATGTCTAGAGCTAAACATGATTTACAACCCAATGTCACACATAATTTTCACTTTAAAACTATAGAACATAGCATTAAGAAAAACTAGTACACAATGACAATCGATCATAATCATATGGCCTATCTTATTCATAATCTGTTAACACATCCTCCTTCTTCACATTATTACTATCTACCCATCTTCACACCTAAATTACTTTCATAGCTCTATAAATATCAACTAAACTTCCTCTTGCAATCTCAGGAAAGCCTAAATCAACAATACTCAACCACCAAGTACTTCTATCAAAACCTATACTTTTCTAGTACAACAAATACCATCAATAACTCTTTTCATACTTCAATAAAACAACAATCTACCTGTAATACCCCGATAAATTTTTTGTTGAAATTTTATGCGTAAACGTATTGGGTTTTATCTTCTAGAATGAATTATAAATTTTTTGTGTGGAATCTCTTAGATTATGACTCACCATTGCGTAGAGTATCAAATAATATTTCCAATGATATCTGGATCATCCAAAATGGACACCCGAGCAACGATTTATGAAAATTCCAATGGAACCGTAAATAGTAGTGAACAGTAAAACGTGCAGGAAAAAGTACTGAAACCTAGCGTATTTTTGCTCCAACTTTAAATGATCATAAATACTGTTACATAATGATCTGGGTGATCTACTATATATCAATGGAAAGATCTGTGAGTCCTCTTTCCAATGAAATTGGTTTCATCTAATTTGTCTATCGAAGAAAAACGTCATGGTCAATCTACTTCAGCTTATCAAAAGCAAATTTTTGTGTCAACTTCAAATGATCATAACTCCTCGTACATAATGATCTGAGTGAGATACTATATATCACTGGAAATATATGAGAGTCCTATTTTTAATGAAATTGGTTTCATCCAATTTGGATATCGGAGTTAAACATTATGGTTGATCTACTTTAGACTATTAAAATAGTCCACCAAAGGACAGATTCGAGAATTATTTAATTCTTAAAAGTGTTTTGGTCACTCTCCCTCACCCAAAATCTGTCCAAACCCTATATTAAAGCCTATTAAAAGCATTATATATTATATTTCATCAAATTTCCTCAAAAAAAAAACCCTAAGCTCCTACATCCAACTTCAAGAACCTCCAAAGTTTACCATTAATTCTGCAAATTTATTCAAGATTCCAAGTTCCTAGTTCAAGAACTCCAAGAACCATCATTCAAAGGCACGATTAACATCTTAAAAATGAGTATTAATCTAAAGTTCACCGTTCAAGGTATGTTGGGTATTTCAACAAAAACTCTCTTTTGTTCTTGTGCCCAAAAGTAATTTTCTTTACAAAGGTATGATTTTTATTTAATTTTTATGAATTTGAAGCATGAACCTATATCTTATGATGATTATTATGAAAGCTTGATGTTTATGATTTTGAAAGATGAATTTACATGTGTGGAGATATAAAGCATGAATCTTGAACGATATTTATCATAATTTTGATATTTGGATCGTGAATCTCCATTAAAAATTGTGTTTTTTTTAGAAAGTATATGTTATAAGCACATTGATGTTGAATATATGAGATATTTTGAATGATTTGACCTTTTAGTCTTAATAGAGTTTTTTTGAACTCGAGTGTGAAAGAAATCCACAACGTGGTTGATTTTGATAGATGGGTAGCATGATGGCTCCCGATGTATATTTATATATTACTGAAATTTTTTTGTTGTTGATTGTCTTTGATATGATCTGAGCTAAGTTCGGGAGAAATCTTTAGCACCGAGTGGGAGGTATAAAGCGACCTTACTTCCCTAGAACTACATGTCCCCATAGGAGTGAGCCTGAGGCTGATTTATATAGAGATCGCTAGTTTATGTGGATTTGATATCGATAGTCCTACTCCGATGGCAAGGATAGGATTGCTCTCCCCAACGTGGGTTGTACGTTGGACTCCATGTAGCTCACATAATTTATGTCGGTTATAGGATCTCCCAGTGTGTGTGTGTTTCCTTGTGTGTATGGTGAATGGTGAAGTGATTTGAAAGTGGAATTGTGAAAGTTATTCTTTTGAAAGATTTAAATGATATTTACATTATGAGAAATTATATTCTTGATAAACTAAAAGTGATTGACACATTATATGATGACTCATATTTGTTATTGTACTTATTTCATCCTCTCATGATTATGATGATTTTATTTGGGCTATGTGAGTCTTTCATACATCCTGCATGTTTCTTATAAATATTTATGATGATGATGTTTATACAACTGCATACACCCCCATATACTTAGTTTCTTTCCATGGTACTGACCCACATCTTTGGATGTGGGATGTATTTTCTCGGAATGTAGGTTCAGGTGCTCAGTTTTAGGTTCAACAGTGATTCTTCAGGCATGCTGTTCTACATCCTCTATTGTGGTGAGTCCTCATGTTTTGAGGACGTGATGTCTGATGTTGGTTTCACAAAATTATTTAGATTTGATAACTGAGAATGAGTTAGTTGGGCATGTCTCAATGGTTCATTGGTTTTATTGATTTTCTTAGAGGCTTGTCAAACTAGTATAGATGTTGGGAGTTGACTAACAAGTCGTATTTTGTTATCTTTCTAAAATTCATTTATTCTTCGATGATGATTACTCTATTGATATTTGAGGGTTATTTATGGAAACCCCATTGATTTGTGTTAAACTGAATGAAAATATCTCAAAGGGTTAGCTTGGGGCTACTCGTAGCCTCAAGCACCGTGTGACGCTCCGGGACCTATTTTCAGGGCGTTACAAACTTGGTATCAGAGCATAAGGTTTTAAGGTGTCCTAGGGAGTCTGACAAGCCGCATTAAGTGGAGTATTGATCATTGGTGTGTAGCGTGCTACATTTATGAGTAAGAGGCTACAAGATGTTTTAGGAAAAAGTATGATTCTTTCTTTCAGAAGTCTATCGTGCTTAAAGTATCTCTCTCTGCTATTGATTTGTGCTCTTCTCTTTAAGAAACATGCCTCCACATCAAGCGAGAAGAAATAATGATGGTCAGCTACCTTAACCCGCTGACCCATTGAATGAAAATGTATCTCATGCTGAATTTTAGGCAGCCTTTCAGACGCTGGCCCAAGCTATTATTGCAAATATTCAGGCCAACCCGGCCCTGGCTCTACAGTAGTAGGGAGGTGATTCAACTGCTTCCAGGATCCGTGACTTCATGCGGATAAACCCACCAGAATTCTATGGATCCAAGTCTGATGAGGATCCACGGTTGTTTTTAGAAGAGGTCCAGAAGATGACTTAGGTGATGCATGTATCTGAAGTACATAGTGTGGAGTTGGCTATGTATAGGTTGAAAGACCTTGCTTATGACTGGGTTATTGCTTGGAGGAAAGGTAGAGGTGAGGAAGCTATCCCTACAACACATTCCTGGATAAGTTTTTCCCTTTGGAGATGAGGGAGGAGAAGATGGAAGAGTTTATGAACCTACGACAGGGCTCTATGACTATTAGGGAGTACTATCTAAAGTTCAATCAGTTAGACAAGTATGCTTCTGACTTAGTGGCTGATAATCGAGCTATTATGAGCAAGTTTGTGACTGGAGTATCTAGTTATGTGGTTAAGGACTGCAGGTCTGCAATGCTAAATAGTGAGATGAATCTTTCTAGGCCGATGACTCATGCCCAACAGATTGAGGTAGACAAGATTAAGGAGAGAGATAGAATGAGAGGGAATAAGAGAGCTAGGTTCGAGCAGCACGGACAGGGTTAGACTAGATTGCAAGGAGGGAGTCGCCTTCAGTATCAAGATCGTTCATCTATGCCAGCACCATCATCTGCTAGTGCTCCCATGCCTAGAGGTAAGTAGGAGAAAGGTAGTAGGTCATATACATCCAGGTCCCAGTACAGTGCTGGCAATAAGCCAAATCATCCCCTGTGTCCTAAGTGTGGTAGGGCTCATTCAGGTAAGTGTTGTGGTAAGAAGAGAGGTTGTTTCTAGTGTGGTGAAATGGGTCACAGAGTTAGAGATTGTCCATAGGATGGACAAGGGCGTCGTGACTATAGCCCTCAGACCCAGACTCAGACTGTTAGTGCTCCAGTTCCAGTGACTCGCCCAGCCCCAGCTCAAGGTGCCTCTTCTAGCAATGCTGGCGGACAGCTCCAAAATAGATTTTATGCTTTACCGTCCCACCAGGAACAGGAGGACTCTCCCAATTTTGTTACTGGTATGCTTCGTATATTTCAGTTTGATGTGTATGCTTTGTTGGATCCCGGATCCAGTTTCTCATATGTTACACCTTTGATTGCTGTGAATTTTGAAATAAGTCTTGAGATTATTCCTGAGCCTATCCTAGTTTCTACCCCAGTGGATGATTCGATTGTTGCCTAGAAAGCGTATAAAAAGTGTCATGTTACCAATCTTCATAGAGTCTTGTTGGCTGATCTGATTGAGTTAGATATGGTAGATTTTGATGTGATTTTGGGTATGGACTAGCTGTATTCTTCTTATGCCTCTATTGATTGTCGGACCCGAGTGGTCAAGTTTCAATTTCTGGGTGCATCCGTGTTTGAGAGGTCTCCAAGGGGTGTATTTACCATTAGGTTAAAGTCAAAGACACTAAGTCTAAGACTCTAACTCTCCAGTCTGTTAACATTGTCAACGAGTTTTTTGATGTCTTTCCGGATGATCTCCTAGGGATACCTCATGATAGAGAGATAGAGTTTGGGATTGATCTTCTTCTCGATACTCAGCACATTTTTATTCCCCCTTACCGTATGGCCCCTACAGAACTTAAGGAGTTGAAAGAGAAACTCAAAGATATACTAGATAAGGGTTTTATAAGGCCCAGTGTTTCTCCTTGGGGTGCTCCTGGGTTGTTTGTGATAAAGAAAGATGGCTCTTGGCATATGTGCATTGATTGTCGCCAACTGAATAAACTCAACATAAAAAATAAGTACCCTTTTCCGAGAATAGATGATTTGTTTGATCAATTGCAAGGTGCAAGTTATTTCTCAAAGATAGACCTTCATTCTGGCTATCATCAACTCAAATTTAGGGAGTATGACATCCCAAAAACCATTTTCCGAACTCGTTATGGCCATTTTGAGTTTCTTGTTTTGTCTTTTGGGTTAACTAATGCCCCAGCAGCTTTCATGAACCTCATGAATAGAGTGTTCAGACCATATCTGGATATGTTTTTCATAGTGTTCATCGATGATATACTGGTGTACTCCCGTAGTGAGGATGAAAATTCTGATCGTCTCCGAACGGTCTTGCAAACCCTTAGAGATCACAAGTTATTTACCAAGTTTAGTAAGTGAGTTTTGTCTAAGGTCAGTTTCTTTTCTTGGTCATATCATTTCTTTCGAGGGTATTAGAGTTGATCCCCAAAAGACCGAAGCTATTAGAAATTGGCCTAGACCTATTTCTCTGACTGATATCCAAAGTTTCTTGCGTTTAGCTGGATATTACCTCTGTTTTGTTGAGGGTTTCTCCTCTATAACATCTCCTATGACTCGGTTGACCCAAAGAAAGTGAAGTTCCTATGGTCCGAATCTTGTGAGAAAAGTTTTCAGGAGTTGAAGACTCAACTCACTTCAGCCCCTTTTGACTTTGCCCGATGGTGTTGATGGTTTTATGGTGTACTGTGATACTTCGAGAGTTGGGTTGGGTTGCATATTGATACAGAAGGGTAAGGTGATAGCTTATGCTTCTAGACAGTTGAAATCCCATAAAAAAAATTAACCCACCCATGACCTTGAGTTGGCTACTGTTGTGTTTACTTTGAAAATTTGGAAACACTATTTCTATGGTGTCCATGTTGATGTTTTCACTGATCATAAGAGTCTGCAGTATGTGTTTACCCATAGAGAATTGAGTCTTAGGGAGAGACGATGGTTAGAATTGTTAAAGGACTATGATATGAGTATGTTGTACCATCCGGGCAAGGCCAAGGTTGTGGCGGATGCCTTAAGTAGAGTGTCCATGGGTATTGTTTCACATGTGGTAGACGGTAAGAAAGATTTGGCTCGTGATGTACATTGTTTGGCTAGATTAGGGGTTAGGTTGTTTGACTCTGCTGAAGGTTGTATAGGGGTTCAAAGTAGTTCCGAATCCTCCTTGGTTTTAGAAGTGAAGGAAAAGCAATACTTAGATGCTAATTTGGTCAGACTAAAGGAGTCAGTCAAGGACGAAAAAGTAAAGGTTTTCTCCCAAAGGGGGGATGGTGTGTTGAGATTGCAGGGTAAATTATGTGTCCTGAATGTTGATGATATGAGACAGAGGATTATGCCAGAAGCGCATGGGGCATGATATTCTATTCATCCTGGTGCCACCAAGATGTACCGAGACTTGCGGAAAGTCTATTGGTGGAGTGGCATGAAGAAAGATATAACAGCGTTTGTAGCTAAGTGTGCAACATGCCAACAGGTTAAGGTTGAACACTAAAGACCTGGTGGTATGATGCAAGATTTTAGTATTCCCACCTGAAGTGGGAAGAGATAAATATGGACTGCGTGATTGGTTTACCTCCTTCCCTACGCCATCATGATTCCATTTAGGTTGTGGTTGATAGGTTGACTAAGTCTACTTATTTCTTGCTTGTTCATACTTTATATACTGCTAAGGATTATGCTAGATTATATATTCGAGAGCTAGTCAGACTGCATGGAGTTCCCTTATCTATCATTTCGGATAGGGGTACTCAGTTTACTTTGCAATTTTGGAAAGCTTTTCAGAAGGGTCTTAGTACCCAAGTGCTTTTAAGTTCTGTTTGTCATCCGCAGACCGATAGTCAGGCTGAGCGGAGCATCCAGAACTTAGAGGATATGTTGAGAGCTTGTGCATTTGACTTTAAGGGAAGTTGGGATGATCACTTATCGTTGATAGAGTTTACTTACAATAACAGTTTCCACTCTAGTATTTGCATGGCTCTGTTTGAAGCCTTATATGAGAGGAAGTGTAGATCACCCATAGGTTGGTTCGAGGTGGGTGAAGCAGCTGTGAGTGGTCCTAATTCGGTATTTGAGGCTATGGAAAAAGTTAAGTTGATTAGGGAAAGGTTGAAAATTGCGCAGATTTGTCGAAAGTCATATGCAAATGTTAGAAGGAGAGACCTTGAGTTTGAAGTTGGTGACCTAGTGTATCTGAAAATTTCACCCATGAGGGGGGTGAAGAGATTCGGAAAGAAGGGGAAGCTTAGTCCCTGTTATGTTGGTCCTTACAAAATTCTTAGCCGTATTGGTAAGGCAGCCTATGAGGTTGAATTGCCTTCCGAGTTGTCCTCTGTTCATCCAATATTCCATGTCTCCATGCTTGGAAAGCATATTAGCGATGTTGTGGCAGTGGATTCCTCTGTGAGTGCTGATATTCAAGAAAATCTTTCTTTTGATGAGATTCCTATTGAGATTCTTGATTTCAGTGTCCGAAGACTAAGGAACAAAAAAGTTCCCTTTGTCAAGGTGTTATGGCGAAACCAATCTGTTGAGGGTGCACCTTGGGAAGCTGAGGCGGATATGCGATCCAAGTACCCGCACCTATTTTCCGCGAACTCCGATCAAGCTGAAGGTACCGTTCTTTCCTAAATCATGCACTTTTGGTAAAAGTTGAAGCAGTTCAGCTGTCATTTATTATGTGTTCAGTTGTAGTTTCTTGAATTTATGCATTCTATGTTGGATTCAGAGTAAGAAATAATGTGGTGATGAGTCTAAAGAATGGTTTCAGCTATATGCTCTATTTACTATCTAATCTTGGCATGTCTAGCGTCATTCGAGGAAGTATGTTTCCAAGGGGGGATGATGTAATACCTGGGAAATTTTTCGTTGAAATTTTGTACATAAACGTGTTGGGTTCTATCTTTTAGAATGAATTAGAAATTTTATGTATGGTATGTCTTAGATTATGACCCACCATTTCGTAGAGTATCGGATAATCTTTCCAACGATATATGGATCATCCAAAATGGACACCCGAGCGACGAGTTATGAATATTCCGATCGAACCGTGAATAGTAGTGAACAGTAAAACGTGCAGGAAAAAGTACTGAGGCCTGGCGTATTTTTGCTCCAAATTTAAACAATCATAACTCCTTGTACATAATAATCTGGATGATCTACAATATATCAATGGCAAGATTTGCGAGTCCTCTTTCCAATGAAATTGGTTTCATCCAATTTGTCTATTGGAGCAAAAAGTTATGGTTGATCTACTTCAGCCTATCAAAAGTGAATTTTTGGGTCAACTTCAAATGATCATAACTCCTCATACACAATGATCTGGGTGAGATACTATATATCAACGGAAATATACGAGAGTCCTCTTTCTAATGAAATTGGTTTCATCTAATTTAGATATCGAAGTAAAATATTAGCGTTGATCAACTTCAGACTATCAAAATAGTCCACCAAAGGACAGATTCGAGAATTTTTTTGATTTTTAGGGGCGTTTTGGTCATTCCCCCTCAACCAAAATCCGTCCAAACCCTTTATTAAATCCTATTAGAAGCATTATATCTTATATTTCATCAAATTCCTTCAAAAAGAAAACTCTAAGCTCCTACATCCAACTTCAAGAACCTCCAAAGTTTACTATTAATTCTGCAAATTTATTCCAGATTCCAAATTCCTAGTTCAAGAACTCCAAGAACCATCATTCGAAGGCACAATTAAAATCTCAAAAACGAGTATCGATCTAAACTTTATCATTCAAGGTATGTGGAGTTTTCCAACAAGAACTCTCTTTTGTTCTTGTGCCCAAAAATAATTTTCTTTACAAAGGCATGATTTTTATTTGATTTTTACAAATTTGAAGCATGAACCCATATCTTATAATGATTATTATGAAATCTTGATGTTTATGATTTTGAAAGATGAATTTACATGTGTGGAGATATAAAGCATGAATGTTGAATGATATTTATCATAATTTTGATATTTGGGTCATGAATCCCAATTTGAAATTGTGTGTTTTTGAGAAAGTGTGTGTTATAAGCATGTTGATGTTGAATATTTGAGATATTTTGAATGATTTGACCTTTTGGTCTTAATGGAGTTATTTTGAACTCGAGTGTGAAAGAAATCCACAACGTGGTTGATTTTGATAGATGGGAAGCATGATGGCTCTCGATGTAATTTATATATTACTGAAATTGTTTTGTTGTGGATTGTCTTTGAAATGATCTAAGCTAAGTCTGGGAGAAATCTTTAGCACCGAGTGGGAGGTATAAAGCGACCTTACTTCCCTAGAACTACGTGCCCCCATAGGAGTGAAACTGAGGCTGATTTATATAGTGATCACTAGTTTGCGTGGATTTGATATCGATAGTCCTACTGCGATGGCAAGGATAGGATGCCTCTCCCCATTGTGGGTTGTACATTGGACTCCGTGTAACTCACATAGTTTATGTCGATTATAGGATCCCCTAGTGTGTGTGTTTCCTTGTGTCTATGGTGAATGGTGAAGTGATTTGAAAGTGGAATTGTAAAAGTTATTCTTTCTAAAGATTTAAATGATATTTACATTATGAGATTTGATATTCTTGATGAACAGAAATTGATTGACAAATTATATGATGACTCACACATGTTATTATACTTATTTCATCCTCTCATGATTATGACGATTTTCTTCGGGCTATGTGAGTCTTTCATACATCCTACATATTTCTTATAAATATTTATGATGATAGTGTTTACACAACTGCATACACCCCCATATACTCAGTTTTTTTCCATGGTACTGACCCACATCTTCGGATGTGGGCTGCATTTTCTGGGAATGTAGGTTTAGGTACTACCCTCCAGGTTCGACAGTGATTTTTCGGGCACGCTGTTCTACATCCTCTGTTGTGGTGAGTCCTCATGTTCCGAGGATGTGATGTCTGATGTTGGTCTCACAGAATTGTTTACATTTGATAACTGAGTATGAGTCAGTTGGGGCATGTCTCAATGGCTCACTGGTTTTATTGATTTTCTTAGAGGTTTGTCAGACTAGTATATATGTTGGGAGTTGACTAATAAGTCGTATTTTGTTATCTTTCTGATATTCTTTTATTCTTGGATGATGATTACTCTGTTGATATTTGAGGGTTATTTATGGAAACCCCATTGATTTGTGTTGAACTGAATGAAAATGTCTCAAAGGGTTAGCTTGGGGCTATTCATAGCCTCAAGCACCGTGTGACGCTCTGGGACCCCCTTTTCGGGGCGTTACACCACCTTAACTAATAATCTTCTTCTCTAACTAAACTAACAAACAAGAGTATATCACTTCATTACTAATTCAATCATAAGCAAAAATTCAGCTATACATATTCAATAAATCACCCTTACCACCATTCTTTTCACTACACTTCTAAACCCACAAGTTCAACTAACACAAGACTTTCAACTAAACGTTACTACTTATGCCACTACACAGAAACCCACACTTTCAGCTAACACCAGAACAACAAGATAAATAATAAGTTGCTAGTGAATCAAAATAGGCCTCACACGGCTTCACTAGACTTTGGTTTTGTATTTAGAACAAGAAAAATAGATGAATAACAAAGCAACTATGCTAGTGAATCGAAATAGACCTCAAACGGCTTCTCTAGACTTTGATTTTTGACAAACATAATGATAACAAGATTACATAATACAAGAGATAGAAACTTGACACATAACATTCAATGATCTAAGAATACACCTTACTCTGTCCTAATTAAATAACTCATAAGAACAAGGGTATAACTTCAAATCAGAGGGACTTATAACATACTAGAAGGCTCCTCTCAAGCCGCTTTATAAAACTTCTAAAACTTCTGTTAGAAATTATGAAATCATTATCTGGGTAGGAACTAGAACTTGCCGAACAGGTTACTTCAAGAACATAGATAGAAAAGTATAGATTATCATTATGGATTCTGAGGAGAAATTTGAAAGCATATCTGACTCGGGCTTAGTGAACGGTTTCTATAGGCCTGATAAAGCACTTCAATTTTCAGAACTCAAAGTACTGATAGGATACTTTTGTAGCTCTCATACAATTCCTTAACAATCTATGGAGAATTAAGCTCAACTGTTTCAGAAACCTTGGAACTAAGGCAAAGATGGCCTGGCTAGAGTAAGATGAGAATCTGTATAAGTTTCTTAGAGAACTTTTTTATAGCACGATTTAAGACTTTAAAGAATAGAGACATTTCCTAAATGACCTGTAGCCTCTCGAAGAAAAGTTCAAACGTCTCCGTACCATTCCACAAGACTCTACTAGACACAGCATCATAGACACCCTAGGACACTTGAACTCTATGCTTTGATACCAAGTTTGTAATGCCCTAAAATCAGGTCCTAAGACGTCACACGGTGCTTAGGATCACAAGTGACCCCAACTTAACCCTTCTACTGGCATAACTCATAAGCAACTGAACAAAAAGAATAAATCTATAAAAATTTGTGAAAAATAACTCTTTTCTGAATATGATAGATACAAAACTAAATTTACAAGATTACAATTCTGCCTTTACAACCAAAATTGAAATGGAATACATCAAATTTTACTGACTGTCTATGAAGCCTCTACTAGTACTGACTATAGGTAGCTAGGTCATGACACCCGATAATCCCAACTCAATACGGCTGGATAAAGAAAATACAACACTTCTCGAACTGTACAACTAACTCAAGCACTTGAATCAAAAGGACTCATCACCTGCTGACTAGATGTCGTGAACTGACTGGATCTGAAGATGTACACTATACCTTGTACCTACATTTTGATAAAATGTAGCCCACATACGAATATGTGGTTCATTACCATGGAAACATACCGAGCATATGGGGGTCCAATGTATATATAAAATAATACCTTAATATCATCACAGTTAATAAAATTATGCATGCTGATATAAATGACTCACTTAGCTCGAATTAAAATCATTATAATCATAAGAGAGTAAAATATATCGGGTGAAACATGTGATTCATCATAATAAATCCCAATTCACTTTCATCTCGATTCCAAATCATCAAAGCAATCAAATCTCATAACAATTCTCTTTGGAATATATGTTCGATAAATCTTTCAAAAACAATGACTTTCCCAAACTCAGTCTTCCAAACAAATATATTTTCATCTCAGATAGAAGTATAAGACTTTTCATATTAGATAGGAGAATACACACACACACATTGGGAGTCTCTCATAACCGACATAAACCATTTGAGCTAAATGGAGCCCAACATCCAACCTACATTGGGGAGAGCTGTCCTATCCTTGCCATTGGAGTAGGACCATAATCTTTTATTCACTAGTGATTTCTATTTATAAATCAGCCTCAGGCTCACAAACTAGGGGGCATGTAGTTCTAGGGAAGTACCAATCCTGCTATACCTCCCGCTCGGTGCTAAAGACTACCCCCAAACTTAGCTCAGATCTTTTCAAAAGAAAATCCACTAATAAATATTTCAACAATTGATAACGGGAGCCATCATACTACCCCTTTCTTAATAAATCAATAAAAGTGGATTTCTTTTCTCAACTCGGTTTCAAAAACCACTCTTTTTACGACCAAAAGGTCAAAGCTTCTTTATCATCTCAAATTATTTAAACTCAAAGTGTTTATAACACATGATTTTCTCAAAATAATAATCTCAAATAGGGTTCCAAAAAAACATACATCAATATCACCATAAACCTTCCAAAGTTTCATACTTTATGACATAAACACAAAAATAATTACTTAAAACTTAAATTTTCAGCTTTATAATCATACATTTTGGTAAAGAAAATTATCTTTGGGATTCAAATCTCATTGTTCTTATAGCACATAATTTCCCAAAGCACAATCCCAATTAGGACTCAAGGTCTCATACATCAAAATCATATTAAATGTTCTCAAGATTTATGCTTTTCATCATAAATATACATAACTTAATTTAAAATCTGGAAAATTCAGCTTTATGTATAAAAATATAATTATTGTCATTCAATTCAACTTTCAAGACATAGAGAGTACCATAATCTCATGTAAAACCATATAGGGTATAAATTCATGCTTCAAATTCATATCAAAACATGTAAAATCATGTATATTCATAAAAGAAAAATCAATTTGGGCACAAGAACAAAAGCGTGTTCTTGTTTAAAAGCCACACATACCTTAAACTTAAAGCTTTGAATGAACTCTTGACCTTAGGACTCTATTCGTGAAAATAATAAGTGTTTATTGTAGCCCTCGAAATGTGGATTCCGAATCTCGAAGAATTATTGAAAAATTATGGTTGAATCTTGAGATATTTGAATTTTTAGGTTGAAACCCTACTGAATGTTCTTGGTGATTTTGAGAGAAAGTAAACTTATTTTGGTGTTATGGGATTTGTTATAAACATATATAGGGGTGTTTTTAGCACTTGGAAGTGAGGTATGAAGCGCACAACCCATGGCAGATCTTAAGGTGTGCATCGCATACCTTATGGCAGACATTTAATTATTCCTCGCACTCCCAATCGGACACATTTGATTAGGCGGCGCATTGCCCATCGCACACCCTTACTGCCTCTCACAAAAATGGGTATAACTCTTTGCTCGGGTATTGGATTTTTGGAAATTTTGTATCGTTGGAAAGCTAATTAAATTATATACAATTTGATATGTCTTGGGATGAAAAATTCTATCTATATTAATAGATATACACGTTTGAATTTGACCCTTGTAGAATCAAATGTCAAACTTTGGATGAATCAATTGGTCTTAGCTCAACTCTGTTCTAGGTCATTGCTATGAATATATTTCACCTTTAAACTACTCCATAGACTAGGATGATGATAATTCAACTTGCATTCATGTGAGAATCACTTGGATTATAGCTTAGACGCACAGGAACGATTGTTAGAATTCTAGCACGAAAATACGGGGTATTACAACTACTTTTCTTGAGATTTATCCTTTTATTAGTGGAATTTTAATTCTCCTTGGTAGTAACATCCATAACCTTATTCATATTAGGCCTAGTAATGCAAACTACTCCTTTATTAAGGTGTTTTCTATTTTGGTAGTGGTGGAGACATTCCTTCTTCTAAACATATTAGAAAAAGGATAGATCTTCCTCATTATCTACCACATTAAGAGGAACAAGAGTAGAGACATAATCCACTGTCTCAAATGGAATTTGATACATTGAGGTACCATCAAGTCTAAAGAGAGGTAAGTGAGCAAAAGATCAAAATTATAATAGTTCTTAAGCAAGTTTATCATGAACACTCTCCATCTCCTTCTCTATCATAGTGCCAAAATTTTCAATTGGTTGAGATTCTTGAATAGAGATCTATCCATTATTATGAAAAGACTTTTCAACAAAATTTTCAACTATATTTCCTTCTTCTATGTTCTTTTTAATAGAAAATTTTTTAATATTAAAGGGACCTGAACATACATCAGGTTCTTTTATGATAGCTCCATCACCTAGAGAATTCACAGTTTGTAGATTTTCTCGTCGATAGAACTTGTGTCACATCATTTTGACATAAAATCTCAGGTTCCTGATCCTTAATATTCACTTCAATCTTGGCCCTAGACATTCTTTCAAACACCTTATGATGGATTATGAGAAACTTTAGTAGGCATAGAAGTGGTAGGATCTAGGGTTTTTTTGTAGGTGGGATTAGTATTGAAGGGGTGATTATAGGATCAAATGACATTATAATGACCTTTTGATTAGAATACATCTTAAAGGGGTAAAAGAATTAAATATTAGTTAGCGGACATAGAGAAAATAAGAACAAAACTAAAGCATTTGAGGGTCTTGAATGGGAAAAAAATCAGAGATTAAGAAAGAGTAACTGCAAACTTAGAGATAATAAAGGGCTTACATTTGTTTTAATCTCAAGATAGTAATGCTTTTCCTTATGAATAAGAGATAATGTTGCAATATAAATGGGGATTAAATGACACTATTAGGAAAAGGGGGAGAAAATATGACATGTCACATATGCATAATTCATTTTCTAAACGTCAGATAGGGATGCTTACCTATGTGGGAGACATGGAATCTCGTTGTTCTATTTAATTTCCCTTTTGTAACATGTAAAGGCATATTCTCACTCTTGACTAAATTTTATTCTCCAAGTGCGTACATCTACAAAGGTACATTAATTGATTTAAACACTACTAAAGATTTACTTGATAAACATATCTTCTCTTAATAGCCAAACATAGGAGAGATTTAAGAAAAATTTGATTAGTATGTGCCTTAAACAACTATTCTAAGTGCTCCTTAAGATATATAAGGCTAAAATGAACCATATTTTTTTCATTGACACTTATCCCTCATCTAATTTACAATTTTTACACATCATTTCTTGAATTCATTGAGCAAGGAAAAAAATATTTTATACAGACATATTCTTTGAGCAACCACTATCCATGATCCATTTTGTATCATTTAGGTTCTTTCTCTAATTCCCACCTATAAATATAATTATTGTTTTGATTTAGTAACCTAAATGAGCTTGGGTCCCTTAATAATTAAAAAGGTACGAATGACGTTTCTTCTTGTCTAGGTTGGTAGAGTAGACCTCTTCACCAAGGGACCTGATCCCATTATTTCTTAATGCTTTCAATATATTTCTAGTTTCTCTTCTAGCGTTGATGGAAGATTAACAAATTCCTATGTCGTGGTCTTTTTTACCAGAGTGATTGCTTAAATAATTATTAGATACATAAATGTGCTTTCTATAAAGGACATAGAACTATTGTCTTTTTTAAATCAAGGACCTCACTAGAGTTAGATTTCAGATTATTTATCCCATAATGTGTTTCTTATAAAGCAATCCATCAAAGATATTTTGTAAGTTCCTCATTGCTTCAACCAACCCTTTTACCTGAAGCTTGTTACATCTAAGTAAAGTTATAAAGATCTAAATTGGTCTTTATAAATTTAGCTTCCAAATCAATCTAAAAGTTACTAGCTTGCACCTTTTGTTATGAGCATATTTTCAAAGAGATTTTACAGATTAATCTCTAAAACATCATTTCACCTTTAACATTCCTTAAAACCTTTTCCGAATTATTAATTCTTAATGACAATTAGTTTTATTTAAATTTAATTTTATTTTAAATGGTGATTACAAAATCATTTTCATTGACAAGTCCATGGTTGTAATCAATTAAGAAATTAGCCAAAGATCTTAGCTCTTTATTGGAATAATTCTTTAAATTCTATTGAACATCTAAAAGACTTAACTGATCAATCTCTTCAACGTTATAGCTTGTCATTATAGAAAATAAGGAATTAAACATTGGGGGTTCATCTTTAAGAATTAACATGGATTTGTCTTGGTCATCATTCCTATCTTCAGATTCATGTGAAATGTTTGCCCATGAAGCCAAGCCTTGCTTGACTATCTTATTAGCAACTTCTCCTCTTCTAATCTTATCAAGGAACCTGGTGCCTTCTTTGGGTCTTCTTAGGATCACTATTCGTTTATCACGTCTTCTGAATCCTATCAGTGATATAGGCTAAGTCCGTGTTATCATTACCTCTCGATTCACTCTTTGAATCCTTGAGGACTATACTTTTCTATTTTTTTTGGATCCCTTATTTTAAACTCATATTTGTACTTAAGATCATAAGTATTTAGATTTCCAACAAGCTTATTCATTTTCATCATTGTAAGTGTATAGCCTCCAAAATAGACTTTACTTTTCTTTAGCAGGATAAAGGCAAGATGATCAATACCTTTTTTATAATTTTGTGCATCTGAATGTTTTCTCCCAATAACTTGAGTTCATTAGCAATGAATGTGAAATGAGTGTATATCTTGAATGAATTCTCCTTCATTCATCGTGAAGAGTTCATACACGCATGAGCAGTATGTAGTGCTTTCTATATCTTTTTTGAAGATTCACAATCAAAGACCCAGTTGTATTCATATGGTTATATTCCACAAACCAGATTTTTCTTAGCCTTGTGATTTTCTCGGTCTTCTTTCTCTCACCTTCATTGTAATCTTTCCTACTCTTTGGAGAAGATCAAGAAGTTTTAGATTCTTTAATTACATCCTATGGAACATGAGGTCTATCACAGATCATATAGTTTATATTTTCAGCCATGATAAAATCATGCATCCTTGTCTTTCACAACCCATAGTATTTGCTACTGAAACTTGGTGGTATGGTGGTCGATTGACATTACTCAAGACTTAGTGGATCTACCATCAATAAAATAAAGATTCCTAGATGTTTATTTATTGAAACTATTACTCTGATACCAAATGATAGCTTATATAAATTTACCATAACAACAAGTTCATGATTTGTTTCCTTGTTCTTACTTGAAGAACACGAAGAACATCAAGAACACAAAGTAAACAATAGTAAAGTAAGTGAAAAAGGATGTTTTTGTGGAAACATCCTTGATCAAAGGAGTAACACCATGACCTACCCTAGCATGATTTCTCCAAAAAATCACTAATCACTAAGAAACAGAGGCAAATGTAACCTTATGCATTCTAGGAACTAAACTCTTAGTTCCTACCCTTCCTGATGTAACTCCTCTACAACATTTCTTCAAAATAACTCCCTTGTGAGAAACCTCATTGGCTAGATTTTGATAAATGTTATCTACTAATTAACCTCTAAATAATAGCTAACAACTTTGTAGTAGCTTTATTACTAAACCTCTTCACAATAACTCTATTATGAGGAACCTCATTAGGTAACTCTAGATTAACACCATATTTAAATAGAAAAAATAGAAAATAACTACCCATAAAAACCTCAGGATGAGGAGTGGGTTTATAATTTTAAGCACAAAATTCAAAAAATCAATCAACCAAGAAAATGATACATTTTTTACTATGAGCAAGATAATTTCAAGGTTGTTGAAGCTTTGTCTCCACTGATGGAATCCAACAGGTTTAGTGCGAAAAAGGTCACTTTTGAGAATGTGAAAAAACTAGGTTTCTCTCCACATAAAGATGTGTGTATATATATAAGGATGACATTTGGACAGAAATTTTTCCGTTGGATGACAAAAGGGATCACTATAGAGAAATTTAATGCATATTAACGTGTAAGTACGGAGACAACTAGCACAAATAAACAAAAATAGTTATTACAATTTGTGCTACATAAATTATCTACTAGGTCCCCTTATCAGATATGTCAATCATCAAAATAATGCAAATCCTAGGGCATTTAATCTAATATAAAGCAACAAGACCGAATGCACTAATTCACAAAAGTATTTTCTTCTCTTGCATATTTGGATCATTCTAGATTTATAAATAACAAATAAGGAGTAAATAACAATTTGATCTCTATGTCTCGGAATTAATCCACCCCAATTCCCTGTAATTCACGTTATATAGGAAAAATTCATAGCTAAGAAGTAAATTCTAATGACCTAGAACTATTTACACTTGATTTTAAGCCTCCCCATAGGCAATTCTTATCAGGTCACAATTTTAGTGCTTAGCTAATGAATTTTCTTCCTAACTCTTAATTCTAGTGATTCTATAAATTAAATGAATTAATCTATGTTAGAGGGGAGTAATAATCTTACATTAGTGATAAAATAATCTTCTAATTAATATAGAAATTTCCTCTCTCAACCTTAGGATTATCTCTTTGGATTTTTGGGAGAAATAAGGCCAAAGATTAGAAAACAAGCATATTAACTTCCATTGGTTATTGGAATGAACATTTTTCTGCTATAGTGATCGTGCCACAGTGAGCAACTGCATATTATGATGATTTTGAGTGATTCCACACCTACCAGTATGGAACTCAATACTTACTACAAAAACCCTACTTTCCTAAGTAGTTATCAGGTGTGACCATTAAAACTAAATCGTTGTCGGTCTATACAGCGCTTGGCTACCCGCTATAGTAAGATGGGTCTTGCTATAGCAACCACTGGTATAATGGCAGGGGAGGTTCCAAAACTCTCCTATTTCACAACACTTTCTTGATCTTTTGATAACATAGAAATTCCCTATCACAGCAAAAGCCATAATTAGAGTTCTACTAACCTAAATACTATTATGAAAGTTTCTATGGATTACTAAATCTCTTATCTAACAAATCGCACAATAAGATAATCATACAAACCACTATGATATACAATTGGTCTCTACACCATAAAACATTCAAGTTCTTATCTGAACTCAGCCTATCCTAATATTTTCATAACTCTCCTCCCAGGGAATACTTTACCTGACTCTTACACCATTAACAATGTTATAATGATAGAATGGGTCATTCAATTAGATACCAATTAAATAATAATTTTTCCCAGAATGGTTGCTAAAAGAAAAAGAAGTAAGACAAGCAAGAATAACAAAAAATATTGAATAATTGTGCATATGTTGGCTGGTGCTTACCAACTGGCATACTCAGTAGGACATTTCCTCTACTAGACCTTCATGGACAAAATTTCTTTGGTTCTTAATTTTAGATATCCTATTCAAGTATGACAATAGGTTTGTCTTCATAGGAGAGGTTCTCATCTAGAAACATTGAATCTAAACAAATAATATAATTGCCATTCCCATGATACTTCTTGAGCATCGAATTATGAAAGAAGAGATAGACTCCCAACAAAGTTAAATATAAATCTAACATATAAGTTACTCGGCCTACACTCTTCCAAATCTTGAGTAATCTGATGTCCAATGGACTATGCTTACACTTCTTCCTAAGTAAGAGCACAATCTTTGTGGATGCAACCTTGAGTAAAACTTGCTAAATTTTTAGGAAATTCTTATAAAAACCTTCCTATTTACATAATCTTATTATTGGCTTTGAGCCACTACAAGTTTCAATTGTATGAATCTAACCTTTTTCATTAACTCTTGTAAGAAATTAGTACCCAAAGATCTCACCTCAAAAGAATCAAATCACCCAAAGGGATATCAACACCTTCTCCTATGAAAGTCCTTAAAAGGAGCCATATCTATACTAAAGTGAGAACTATTACTACACACAAACTCGCACAATAATAAGAATTCTCCTAGTGACTATGAAAATTGATGAGATATGCCTGAGGCATGTCTTCCAATACTTGATTCATCCACTCAGATCGCCTATAGTCTAAGGGTGAAAATCTATACTTCTATCCAATTTAGTTCCCAACTCTGTAAAAACATTTACAAAAGTTGGAGGTAAATTATGTACCTCTATCTAAAATAGTAGAACATGCAAACCATGTAGTCATACAATCTCCTAAACATAAATATTGTCTAACTTTTAAAGACTGCCCCAAGCTCTATAGTTCCCAGCTGAAATCTCAACACCAAGGTTGAACTGCTCAATCTCAACTATCAAAATCAACCCTGTAAATGGCATCATGTAATACCCCCCATTTTTGGGCTAGTCTTTGAACCATCATTCCTACGTGTATAAGCTATGATCTAAATGATTCTCATACATATAAAATTTTAATGATCTTTATCCTTATGTTTGATTTGATTTTGAGGTGAAAAATGTTCATATGAATTACTTAGAACTAAGTTGAGCTTAGAACCTTTGATTCATCCAAATTTTAGCATTTGATTCTACAAGAGTCTAATTTAAATATGTATAACTTTTTATATTCATAGAATTCTACATCTCAAAACCCACCAATTATAGATAATTGAATGAGCTTTCCAACAAAACCAATGTTGCGTATGTTCGATACCCGAGTAAAAAATTATGGCATTTTCCGTGTGAGCCAATAAGCGGATGTGATAGCGATGCGACGCATTGGCCAGCCGGTTACAAAACTGTTTCACATGCTAATTAAGTTTTTAAAGGATCTAAGAGCACTTTGGTCACATCCCCTCACCCAAATCGGCCCAAAATATTTAATTTCAGCCCCCAAAAGCAATATACACTCAATTATATATCTTTTCTCTCAAAGAAAAAACCTAGACTCCTCAAGAACACCAAGAACTTCGTCTATTTTTCTTCAAGAAAATCAAGTACTCAAGTTTCCTAATTCAAGAATGCTTTCAAGATTGTGTTTCTCCTTCAAGATTAAAGCTTTAAGGTATGTGGGAGTTCATCCATGGGTCCTCTATCACCCATGGAGCCCAAAACCTCTTTTTTTTTTTTTAATTAAAGAATTATTTTTCCATTATTATGGTATTATGTATGTCAAAGAAAGATTGAATTTCTTTTTTTCGTGGTGATTTTAATTCAAATCCACCCATGTATGATTCCATACAAGATTTTAAATTCTCCATGCTATGAATTTGAATTTCTCATGCATTATTTCAGTAAATACCATGATATATCCTAAATTCATGATGTTTTACAATATTCCCATGTTTTAAATTCTTACCTTTCACATGTTTGATAAATTCCCATATCATTTTAAGTCAATTTCAACATGAATCTCCAAGTTATGAATTTTTCCATGGAACTCTATTGTTCCCTCATGTTTAAGACATTCTTACATTCAAGCTATGAACTTTACATGTTTTGATGAATGCCCATGTCCTATTTCAAGCGAATTATATGTGAATTTCCCCATTTCATGATTTTAGTGGTGTAATCATGCTATGCTCCCATGTTTAAGATATTCCTATGTCCAAGTTCATGATCCCCATGTGTTTGATGAATTGGCTCATGTTAAAACCTTAATTGGCAATTTTTAATATTGAATTCATGTTATTACTACATGTCTAAAACTATTACCATGCTTAATTTAAACTATGAATTGCAAGTGTTTGATGAAATGGCCAAGTGATGGGTTTCTTTAAATAATGACAATTTATTATGTACTCAAACCCTTAGTATGGTCTTTGTGTTATTTATATTTAGTCCTGGGGGTATTTAATGCTTGAAAATCTAGCTGTTTAACTAGAATTACAATAGCTTCAAAATAGTCTTAGTAACATCACAAACAGTAGCACTCAACCTATTTATAGAATTCAATGAACGCAGTCTAGTTTAGCCAGTCAACATGATTAATAACAGTCTAATCAAGCTTAGAACAATCTAGTTTTCAGTTTAGTGTCTATTCAATTAGGAGTAGGATTTAGCATCGAGTGAACTTGAGGATGAGGGCTCACCTGCTCATAGAGGGTGTGACCTTTAGTAGCAGTCCCTTGGTTCCAAAACTACATAGCTAGCTTAGGTTGAGATATCAACCTGCAAGTTGAGGGTTGATACGGTATTTACCTACCAGTTGAGGGTAACACCATTCTCATTAGGGAACCTACCAGTAGAGGGTGACCCTTAGTCCCTTGGGATGATATTTAGTGGATACATAAAGCAAGTGTCTATACCCGTGGCATGGTACTGACACCCTACTAACTAAGGTTACAAGTTGGACCACAATCAGTTAAGAGAGAGGAATGTCGATTAGATAAACATTCTCACAATTACAGTTTCAGCTTCAGACTTAGTATGGAACTTAATTCAGTTCTACAAAATTAGGAATATCACAAACAATCATTGAGCTTGGTATAGAACTCTTTTTAGTTCTACAAAATCAAAACTATTAGAAACCGTCACCCAGTTATCAGTAACTCAATTATCAGTAATTACATCTATAAGTTACTCAGTCATCAAAACTCAGTATTTCAGTTCCAGTATAGTCTAAGTTACAATCTTTGTTATAGTCTTAGTTACAGTCTCAATTACCATCTTAGTTATAGTCTCAGTCCAGTAATTTGAGCAGTAACTCAGTTTAGTTTTAGGTTTGCTTGACCCTAGCATATTATTACTAATTATTCAATTATCAGTATTTTAGTACCTCAGTTTATAGACTATTTCAAAATCATGTTATATGCTTGGTCTTGCATTCTTAAATAATATAGTTTTTCACGAATTCATGCTCAGTTACCTCATGTTACTCAGTCAGTCCTTACCACATATTTATAGTACTCTACAATTTCAGTCCAATTATATAAACTATGTACAGTTCAGTCTTACATGAGCAGTATTCAGCTATCAACCATTCATTTAATCAGATAAGTTAGTATATTTATGCATTTGTTCTCAATTTGATTGTATATTTAGATCCTCCATTTATGTAGTCTCCATCACGTAGTTTCAAAACCAGTATTCATACAATAACCATGTTTTACCATGTCCTAGCTTTATTTCTATTTATATTATTAAAGTAAAGTTTACAAAAACTAAGTGTAGAGATTCACCATCTTATCAGAGAATGTTTTTCTCTCATACTTTAAGATATTTTAGTTTTATTTTACTCCAGTATATTGGTGAATCTAATTACACTTAGCATACATGTTTTATGATTATGTATGATATTAGTTTTACTTATTGCATTCACCCCTCCATATTCAGTATATTCTAGAAGTACCGATCCATATATATGTTTGTGTGGCAACATTAATTCATAATGTAGATACCATTTGTTCCCCATACATCACGATCAGACAATTGCAGATTCCAGCTAGTAGGTGATGAGATCTCATACTTTAGGAACTCCAGATAGTTTTAGTTCATGTACAATTCATTTATTTTCATGTGTATTGATTAGTAGTAGTAGGAAAAATGTCCCAGCCATCTATAGTCAGTATATTAGACGATTTATAGATGTCAGTCAGAGTCAATCATGTAATTTTAGTTTCATCCTTCAGATTTATCAGATTATAAAGCATTATCAATGTTACATCTATTTTAGATTTTTATTATGATTATGTTTCCGTATAGCAGAATAGCTATTAATCACGTCATAATTCAGTTTCTTAACAATATGCTAGTTTATGGGTTAGCTTGTGATCACTTGTGCTTCCAACCACCGTGTGACAACTAAGGGGTAGTCTCTAGTCGCCACAAACTTGGTATCAAAGCACAGAGTTCAAGTGTCCTAGGGTTTCTATGAAGCCATGTATAGTAGAGTCTTCCAAAATGGTATGGAGATGTTTTTACTTTTCTTTGAGAGGCTATAAGGCTTTACCTTCTTTCAAGTCTCAGATCGTGCAGTAGAAGTATTATTTAACAAATATATGCATATCCTCATCTTGGGCTATTTATTCTAACTCTGTCTTAGTTTTGAGGCAATAGAAATAGTGAAGCTTATGTCCTTACAGATAGTGTTTCTTCACCTAATCACAACAGACAGTTATGGGATTATATGTTGGCTCAGAAAGTATCCCATCAGTGCCCTTATGTCCTAAAGTTTTAAATATTTCACTTACGATTATGAAAATTGTGCATTAAGCCAAAGTAAGATGTGTTTTTAGATATCTATACAGAATCCCTTTTACAGTATATACTTTAGAGTTAAAAATATGAACTTAGAAATTTAGCGATAGTAGAGTTGGGATAGCTTTATCCAGATTGAGCAGATTATATATTCAACCGGCTAGTCGTACGAAAGGTGAATCAGTACGATTAAACTGTTTATGCATGAATTTAAGTTGTTGAGTTGAAATTTAGTATAATGATGTGTTTAGTTAGAAAATTATATGTAAAAAAAAGTGTACGTATGTGATGATGATTGCAGAAGCTAAAGAAAGTTAAGGGTAGTTTATTCTATCAGAATTTAGTATTTATGAGTATTATTATACCCCAGACTCTAGAACAAAGTGATTGTAGTTCAGCTTAGAGTTTAGTAAACTGGTCACAGACTTAGATGATGTCTTAAATCTAAGGGGAGATAATAGTACATATAACCAAGTCAGGCTCTCAGATTCCAGTAGTAGTGCCAATATGTGTAGAAAAGTAGTAAGGGAGGATGATTCCGAACCTATTCTTATCTTAATGCAGAGTTTTTTAGCCACCACGAAATCTACTCATGTCTTACATGTCAGCTCCATTATCACAGCTCATATTCACGCACTATATAGAAAAATCATGTACATTTTTAGTTTCTAGTATGAAGAGTTCCAGTTCACTCAGCAGTATAAATCATGTTCCATGAAATCATGAACTCCAAACTCAGGTCATACAGCTCATGACTCATGTACCTATGCCTTACAGTATGTTAAGTTCCAGGTGCTTATGCTACATCTCTAATCATCAGCAAAATTCAATTTATATCCTCAGTTCAAACCTCTCTGAGGAATTCATGTGATTATACTTTATTCCTCAGGCCTCAGTTGAGGAAAGTTATTCTCTTATTTTTTAGGTCCTCATGTTCTAACTTTCAGTGACCTCTCCTTATGTTATGATTAGTTAAAATTTTATGTATGTTTTCTTGAGATAGTGCGTGAAATTTATCATTGATAGAGGTTTACAGAAAATGAGAAAGTTACTTTTGTGGTGGTTTTCCTACAAGTTCATGTGTGGTTCTGAAGGTAGGATTGAATGTCATATTGGTGTATAAGTGGAATAATGAGTATAAAATTTCAGTATAATTCAATCTGTATGGCCAGCAATCCAGTCTAGTAGTCAGACAGACAAGTTTCTATGATTTCCTATCTTTCCTATTCATGAGGTATTCATTCACGACTATGCAAGTCAAAAATTTAGTTCAGTTTATACGTCAGGTATCAAATTCAGATTCTAGATGTTCATCCATGATTTAGTTCATAAGTATCTCCTGAATCATCTTAGTCTTTCCTTAATATTTTATCCAAGTTAGTATCATTCGGGGGATGAAGTATCCCGAGGGGGAGATGTATTGTAATACTCCAATTATTAATGTCCTTAACCTTTAATTTTTCTGTATGAAATAGGATCCAGCTTGATGTAATGGTTACTCATCAGTTGACTTTCTCGTTTCTATATCAACCTTATAGTCATTCTCGTGTCATTGCATCTATTCAAGAAATCAATTAAGTTCATGATATTCAGTTCATGTATGATCTTTCAGAATCAGTTATGTAATCATGTTCTAAGTCATGCATATTCAGAATATGAACTCAGTTACCTTCATATAGTACTCTCAGTCTAACTAGTCTTATTCAAGGATGAATGTTCCCGAAGGGGAGATAATGTAATACCCTACATTTTTGGGCTAGTCTTTTAACCGTTGTTCCTACATGTATAAGGTATGATCTAAATGATACCCATGCAAATATAATTTTCTTGAACACTATCCTCATGCTCGATTTGATTTTGATGTGAAAAATGTTCATATGAATTACTTACAACAAGTTGAGCTAAGAGCCTTTAATTTATCCAAATTTTGGCATTTGATTCTACAAGAGTCTACTTTAAACATGTATACCTTTATATATACATATAATTTTACATATCAAAACCCACCAATTGTAGATAATTAAATTAGCTTTCCAATGAATTTAGTATCGCTTATATCCGATACCCGAGCAAAAAGTTATGACATTTTCCGTGTGAGGTAATAACTCTATGCGATAGCTATGCAACGCATCGGCTAGTGGGTTACAGAATAGTTTCACATGCTCATTCAGTTTTTAAAGGGTCTATGAGCACTTTGGTCACCTTCTCCCACCCAAATCTGCCCATAACACTTTATTTCAACCCCCAAAAGTAATACACACTCAATTATTCATCTTTTCTCTCAAAGAAAAACCCTAGACTCTCCAAGAACACCAAGGACTTCATCATTTTTTCTTCAAGAAAATTTAGAACTCAAGTTTCCTAATTCAAGAATGCTTTCAAGGTTGTGTTTTTCCTTCAAGATTAAATCTTTAAGGTATGTAGGAGTTCATCCATGGGTCCTATTTCACCCATGGAGCCTAAAAACACTTTTCTTTTAATTAAAGAATAAGTTTTCAATTAATACGGTATTATGTATTTTCAAGAAAGATTGAATTTCATGTTTTCATTGTGGTTTAAATTCAAATCAGCCGATGTATGATTTCATGCAAGATTTTAAATTCTCCATGCTATAAATTTGAATTTCTCATGCATTATTCATGTAAATACCATGTCATATCCTAAATTAATAATGTTTAGCAATATTCCCATGTTGTAAATTCATGCCCTCCACATGTTTGATGAAATTCCCATATTAGTTTAAGTCAATTTCAAGATGTATCTCCAAGTTATGAATTTTTCCATGGAACTCTCTATTGTTCCCTCATGTTTAAGACATTCTTACGTTCAAGCTATGAACTTTACATGTTTTGATGAATGCCCATGTCCTATTTCAAGCGAATTATATGTGAACTCAATTCAATTCTAAAAAATCAGGACTGTCACAAACAGTCACCAAGCTTAGTATAGAACTCCGTTTGGTTTTACAAAATTAAAACTGTCAGAAATAGTCACCCAGTTATGAGTAACTCAGTTATTAGTAATTTCAGCTATCAGTTACTCAGTTATCAAAACTCAATAATTCAGTTCTAGTACAGTCTTAGTTACAGTCTTAGTTACAGTCTCAGTTACAGTCTCGATTACCATCTTACTTACGGTCTCAGTCCAGTAATCAGATCAACAACTCAGTTTAATTTCAGGTTTGCTTGACCCTAGCGTATAGTTAACAATTATTTAGTTATCAATATTTCAGTACCTCAATTTATAGACTATTTCAAAATCATGTCATATGGTTGATCTTGCATTCTTAAATAATATAGTTTTTCACGAATTCATTCTCAGTTACCTTATGTTACTCAGTCAGTCCTTACCACATATGCATAGTACTCTATAGTTTAGTCTAGTTATTCAGACTAAGTACAGTTCAGTCTTACATGACTAGTATTATCAGCCATTCTGTTAATCGGATAAATTAGTTTGTTTATGTATTCGTGCTTAATGTGATTTTATATTCAGATCCTCGATTTATGTAAGTCTCTATCACGTAGTTTCAGACCCAGTATTAATATAGTAACCATGTTTTACTATATCCCAGCTTCATTTCTATTTATATCATTAAAGTAAAGTTTACAAAAACTAAATATAAAGATTCACCATCTTATCAGAGAATATTTGTCTCTTATGCTTTAAGATATTCTAGTTTTAGTTTATTCCAGCATATTAGTGAGTCCACTTACACTTAGCATGCTTGTTTTACGATTACGTATGAAATTTATTTTACTTATTGCATTCACCCTTTCATACTTAGTACATTCCAAAAGTACTAATCCACATATATATATCTATGTGGAAACATCGTTTCATAATGTAGGTACCATCTGTAGCCCGCACATCACGATAAAAAATTTGCAGATTCTAGCCAGTAAGCGATTAGTTCTCCAACTTTGGGAACTCTAGATAGTTTTAGTTCATGTACAGTTCATTTATTTTCATGTGAATTTATTTGTGGTAGTTGGAGGCATATCCCAACTCTCTATAGTCAGTATAGTATAGGCTTAATAGATGTCAGTCAGAGTCAGTCATGTAATTTCTATTTTATCCTTCAGATTTATCATATTATAAAGCTTTATCAGTATTTTCTCTATATTATATTTTTAGTATGATTATGTTTCCGCACAGCAGAATAGCTATAAATTATGTTATAATTAAGTTTCTTAAAAGTATACCAGTTCATGGGTTAGCTTAGGATCACTTGTGCTTTCAAGAACACTGTGATGACTAAGGGGGAGCCTCTAGTTATTACAAATTTGGTATCAGAGCACAGAGTTCAAGTATCCTAGGGTGTCTATGAAGTCATGTATAATAGTCTTGCAGAACGGTATAGAGGCGTCTGTACTTTTCTTTGAGAGGCTATAAGGCTTTTAGGAAAAATTTCTCTTCTTTCAAGTCTCATCGGGCAGTAGAAGTATTATCTAAGAAATTTATGTAGATCCTTATCTTACACTATTTATGCTAAGTCTTCTTTACTTTTGAGGCGATAGAAATTGTGAAGCTTAAGTCCTTACAGATAGTGTTTCCTTATCCAGTCCTAACAGGCAGTTATGGGTTTATATGTTTGCTCAGAAAGTATCCCGACAGTGCCCTTATGTCCTAAAGTTTGAAATATTTCATTCATGATGATGAAAATTATGCATTAAGCCAAAGTCAGATATGCTTTTAGATATCCTTCTCAAAATCCCTTTTAGTGTATGTGATTTAGAGTTAGAAGTATGAATATAGAAATTAAGCAGTAGTAAAGTTGGGATAGCTTTATCCAGATTGAGCAGATTATTTATTCAAGGGGCTAGTTGTACGAAAAGTGAATTAGTAGGATTGAACAGTGTATACATGAATTTAAGTTGTTGATTCAAAATTTAGTATAATGATCTTTTTAGTAAGATAAATATATGTCAAGAAGATTATAAGTATCTGATGATGATTGCAGAAGCTAAAGAAAGTTAAGGGTAGTTTATTTTATGGGAGTTTAGTATTTATGTGTATTATTATACCCCAAACTCTAGAACCAAGTGATTGTAGTTCAGCTTATAGTTTAGTAAAGTGGTCACAGACTTAGAAGATGTCTTAAAGCTAAGGGGGAGACAATAGACCATATAACAAAGTCAGGCTCTCAAATTCTAATAGTAGTGCCATGATGTGTAGAAAAGCAGTAAATATGGATGATTCCCAACCTATTCTTATCTCAGTGCAAAGGTTTTCAGCCATCACGACATTCACTCATGACCTACATGTCAGCTCTATCATCACATCTCTTATTCAGTTCCAGGTGCTTATGCTACATCTCTAATGATCAGCAAAATTCAATTTATATCCTCAGTTCAGACCTCTCTAATGACTTCATGTCATTGATACTTTATTTCTCAGGCCTCAGTTTAGTATAAAGTTATTCTATCATATTTCAGGTCCTCATGTTCTAACTTTTAGTGACCTCTCCTTATGTCATGATTTGGTAAAATTCTATGTATTTTTTCTTGGGCTAGTGCAAGAAAGTTGTTATTGATAGAGGTTTAGAGAAAATAATAAATATGCTTTTATGGTGGTTTTTCTAAAAGTTCATGTGTGTTTATGAAGATAGGCTTGAATGTCATGTTGGTGTATAAGTGGAATGATGAGGTTAAGCTTTCAGTATAATTCAGTCCGTATAGCCAGCAATCTAGTCTAGCAGTCAGACAGGCAAGTTCCTATGATTCCCCATCTTTCCTATTCATAAGGTCATTCATTCACGGCTATGCAGGTCATAAATTTAGTTTAGTTCATATGCCAAGGATCAAATTCAGATATTATTTGGTAAGCCATGATTCAGTTTGTAAGTATCTCGTACATCATCTCAGTCTTTCCTTTGTATTTCATCCAAGATAGTACCATTCGGGGGATAAAGTATCCCGATGGGGAGATGTATTATAATACTTTGAGTATTCATGTCCTAAACCTTTAATTTTTCATCACAAAATAGGATCCATCTTGAAGTAATGGTTACTCATCAGTTGACTCACTCATTTCTATCTTAGACTTAAAAGTCATTTTCATGTCATTACATGTATTCAAAAAAGAAGTTCAGTTCATGATATTTAGTTTATGTATCATGTTTCAGAATTAGTTAGGCAATCATGTTCCAACTCATGCGTATTCAGAATATGATCTTAGTTACCTTTATACATTCCTCTCAGTCTAACCACTCTCATTCGAGAACGAATGTTCCCAAGGGGGAGATAATGTAATACCCTACATTTTTATGCTAGTCGTTGAAACATCGTTCCTATATGTATAAACTATGATCTAAATGATTCCCATGCAAATATGATTTTAATTATCTTTATCCTCATGTTTGATTTGATTTTGATATGAAAAACGTTCATAAGAATCACTTAGAACAAAGTTGAGCTTAGAGCCTTTGATTCATCCAAAGTTTATCATTTGATTCTACAAGGGTCTAATTTAAACGTGTATAAGTTCTTATATAAATAGAATTTTGCAGCTCAAAACCTTCCAAATTGTATATAATTGAATTAGCTTTCTAACAATAACAATTTCACCTAAATTCGCTAGCCGAGCGAAAAGTTAATGCATTTTCTGTGTGAGGCAGTAAGCCGATGTGATAGCAACACGAAGTGTCAGCTAGTGCCTTACGGAACTATTTCACACGCTTCTTCAGTTTTTAAAGGGTCTAGGGGCTCTTTGGTGACTTCCCCTCATATAAATTCACCCATAACATTTAATTTCAGCCCCCAAAAGAAATATACACTCAATTATTCATCTTTTCTCTCAAAGAAAAACCCTAGACTCCTCAAGAACACCAAAAACTTTATCAATTTTTCATCAAGAAAAGCAAGAACTCAAGTTTCCTAATTAAAGAATGCTTTCAAGGTTTGTTTCTACTTCAAGATAAAAGTTTTAAGTTATTCGGGAGTTCATTCATGGGTCCTTTTTATCTCATGGAGCCCAAAAACTCTTTTCTTTGAATTAAATAATGAATTTCTAATTATTATGGTATTATGTATATTCAAGAAATATTGAATTTCATGTTTTCATGGTTGTTTTAATTCAAATCAGCCCATGTATGATTCTATGCAAGATATTGAATTCCCCAGGCTATGAATATGAATTTCCCATGCATTATTCAAGTAAATACCATTATATATCCTAAATTTATGATGTTTAGCAATATTCTCAGGTTTTAAATTCATGTCTTCCACATGTTTGATGAAATTCCCATATCATGTTAAGTCAATTTCAAGATGAATCCCCAGGTTATGAATTTTGTCATGGAATAGTCTAGAGTTCAGTTCAATGTCTATTCAGTTAGGAGTAGGATTCAACACCGAGTGAAGATGGGGATGAAGGCTCACTTGACCGTAGAGGGTGTGACCTTTAGTAGTAGTCCCTTAGTTCTAAAACTACATAGCCAGTGTAGGTTGAGATATTAACCTTCCATTTGAGGGTTGATAAGGTATTTACCTACCAGTTGAGGGTAATACCATTCTCAGTAGTGAACCTTCCAGAAGAGGATGACCCTTAGTCCTTTGGGATAACATTTAGTAGATCCACAAACCCAGTGTCTATACCCGTGGTACGATACTGAAACTCTTCCAACTAGGGTTACAGGTTAGACCCTAATAAGTTTAAAGGGGGGCATGTCAGTTAGATTAACACTCCTACAATTATAATTTTAGCTTCAGACTTTGTATGGAGCTAAGTTCAATTTTAAAAAATCAAGACTATTAGAAATAATCACGTAACTCAGTATAGAACTTCATTTAGTACAATAGAATCAGGACTGTCAAAAATAGTTTCCCAGTTATTAGTAGCTCAGTTATCAGTAATCATAACTATCAGTTGCTCAGTCATCAGAACTCAGTAATTCAATTCCATTGTAGTCTCAATTATAATCTTAGTTATCTCAATTACAGTCTCAGTTACTATCTTAGTTACAGAATCAGTGACAATCTCAGTCTAGTAATTAGATCAGTAACTCACTTCAGTTTTAGGTTTTCTTGACCATAGCGTATAGTTATCAGTAATTCAGTGATCATTATTTCAGTACATCAGTTTATAGACTATTTCATAATTATGTTATACCCTTGGTCTTTTATTCTCCAATAATATAATTTTTTATCAATTAATGCTCAGTTACCTCATCTTACTCAGTCAGTCCTTACCTCGTATGCATAGTACTCTACAATATTAGTTCAGTTATTCAGACTAAGTATATTTCAGTCTTACATGACCAGTATTCAGCTATCAGCCATTCAGTTAATCAGATAAGTTAGTATGATTATGCATTCATGAATAGTGTGATTGTATATTCAAATCCTCAATTTATGTCAGTCTCCATCAAGTACTTTTAGACCAAGTATTCATACAGTATCCATGTTTTACCATGTCCCAGCTTTAGTTCTACATATATCATTAAAGTAAAGTTTACGGTAACTATGTGTAGAGATTCACCATCTTATCAGAGAATTTTTGTCAATCATGTTTTAAGATGTTTTAGGTTTAGTTTATTCCAGCAAATTGGTAAATCTACTTACACTTAGCATGCATGTTTTACAATTACCTATGAAATCAGTTTTACTTATTGCATTCACCCCTACATACTCTGTATATTCCAGAAGTATAGATCTATATATACGTCTGTGTGGCTACATTATTTAATAATGTAGGTACCATTTGTAGACCGTAAATCATCATCAGAAAGTTGCATATTCCAGCCAGCAAGTGATGAGTTCTACTACTTTGGGAACTTCGGACACTTTTAGTTCAACTACAGTTCATTTATTTTAATTTGTATTGATTAGTGGCAGTTGGAGGAATGTAACATCTATATATAGTTAGTATAGTAGAGACTTTACAGATATCAGTCAAAGTAAATCATGTAATTTCAGTTTCATCCTTCAAGTTTATCAGATTGTAAAGCTTTACCAATATTGTATCTATTTTAGATTTTTAGTATGATTATGTTTACACATAGCAGAACTGCTTTTAATTATGTTATAATTCAGTTTCTCAATAGTATGCAAGTTTATGGGTTAGCTTGGAATCACTTGTTGTTCCAAGCACCGTGTGATGACTAGGCAGTAGTCTCAAGTCGTTACAAACTTGGTATCAGGCACAAAATTCAAGTGAACTAGGGTGTCTATTAGAGTTGTTGGAATGGTATGGAAATATCAGTACTTTTCTTCGTGAGGCTATAAGGCATTTAGGAAATGTTTCCCTTTTTTTAAGTCACAGATCGTGAAGTAGAAGTGTTATAAAACATTTTTATGTAGATCCTTATCTTGCACTATTCATGCTAACTTTGCCTTAGTTTTGAGGTGATATAAATAGTGAAGCTTAAGTCCTTATAGATAATGTTTCCTCAGCCAGTTCCCAAAGAAAGTTTTGGGATTACATGTTGGCTCATAAAGTGTCCCATTACTGCCCTTATGTCCTAAAGTTTGTAATATTTCATTCAAGTTCATAAAAATCATTCATTAACCCAAATTCAAATGTTCTTTTAGATTTCCTTCTCAAAATCTCTTTAATAGTATGTGATTTAGAGTTAGAAGTATGAATAGAATTGGGATAGCTTTATCCAGATTGAGCAGATTATATATTCAAGGGGCTAATTGTACGAAAGGTGAATCTGTAAGCTTGAATAGTGTATGCAAGAATTTAAGTTATTGATTCTAAATATAGTATAATATTGTGTTTAGTGAGGCAAGTATGTGCCGAAAAGAGTGCCAGTATGTGATGATGATTGCAGAAGCTAAAGAAAGTTAAGGGTATTTTATTCTTTGGTATTTTAGCATTTATGTGTATTATTATACCCCAGACTCTAGAGCAAAGTGATTACAGTTCAGTTTAGAGTTTAGTAAAGTAGTCACAGACTTAGATGATGGCTAAAAGCTAAGGGGGAGATGATTGAACATGTAACCAAGTCAGGCTCTCAAATTCCAGTAGTAGTGCCAGTATATGTAGAATGAAGTAAGGAAGGATGATTCCCAACCTATTCTTATCTCAGTGCAAAGTTTATCAGCCATCTCGATATCTACTTGTCTTTCATGTCAGCTCCATCTCCATAGCTCAGATTTATGCACTTTATAGAAAAACCATGTACGCTTTCAGTTTCTAGTATGATAAGCTTTAGTACACTCAGTAGTATAAATTATGTTTCATGAAATCATGAACTCCAAACTCAGGTCATGCAGCTCAAGGCTCATGTAACCATGCCTTACAGTATGTTTAGTTCCAGGTGCTTATGCTACACCTCTAATGATCAGTGAAATTCAAGTTTATGTATTCAGTTCAGACCTCACTAATGAATTCATGTTAGTGATACTTTATTTCTAAGGCCTCAGTTTAGTGGCAAAGTTATTCTTTCATGTTTCAGGTCCTCATGATCTAACTTTCAGTGACCTCTCCTTATGTCATGATTAGTTAAAATTCTATGTATATTTTCTTTAGCTAGTGCCTGAAAGTTGTTATAATAGAGGTTTAGAGAAAATAAGAAAGATTCTTGTGTTGTTGTTTTCCTAAAAGTTCATGTGTGGTTAGGAAGATAGGCTTGAATGTCATGTTGTTGTACAAGTAGAATGATGAAAATGATCTTTCAGTATAATTCAGTTTGTATTACCAGCAATTCTATGTGTATAAGCTATGATCTAAATGATTCCCATGCAAATATGATTTTCATGATCTTTATCTTCATGTTTGATTTGATTTTGAGGTGAAGAACATTCATAAGATTCACTTAGAGGAAATTTGAGCTTAGAGCCTTTGATTCATCCAAAGTTTGGCATTTGATTCTACAAGAGTCTACTTTAAATGTTCATAACTTTTTATATATATAGAATTTTGCAGCTCAAAACCTTCCAAATTGTATATAATTGAATTATCTTTCTAACGATTCCAATTTTTCCAAAATTCGATGCACGAGCAAAAAGTTATGGAATTTTCCATGTGATGCAGTAAGCTATCGCGATAGCAACGTGAAGCATTAGCCAGCACTTTAGGAATGGTTACACATGCTAATTCAGTTTTTAAAGGGTCTAGGGGCACTTTGGTCCCTTCCTCTCACCAAAATCTGCCCATAACACTTAATTTCAGCCCCCAAAATCAATATACACTCAATTGTTCATCTTTTCACTCAAAGAAAAACCCTAGCCTCCTCTAAGCACCAAGAATTTCATCAATTTTTCTTCAAGAAAAGCACGAACTCAAGTTTCCTAATTCAAGAATGCTTTTAATATTGTATTTCTCCTTCATGATTAAAGGTTTAAGGTATGCGTGAGTTCATCCATGGCTTCCCTTTCACCCATGGATCCCAAAAAATCTTTTCTTTTAATTAAAAAATTAATTTTCCATTAGTATGGTATTATGTATAGTCAAGAAAGATTGAATTTCATGTTTTCATGGTGGTTTTAATTCTAGTCATCTCATATATGATTTTATGCAAGATTTTTAATTCCCCATGCTAAAAATTTGAATTTCCCATGCATTATTCAACAAAATACCACGACATATCCTAAATTCATGATGTTTAGCAATATTCCCATGTTTTAAATTCATGCCTTCTAAATGTTTGATGAAATTCCTATATCATGTTAAGTCAATTTCAAGATGAATCCCCAAGTTATGAATTTATCCATGGAACTCTATTGTTCCATCATGTTTAAGACAGTCTTATGTTCAAGCTATGAACTAGACATATTTTGATGAAATACCTATGTCCTATTTCAAGCGAATGATAAGTGAATTTCCCCAATTCATGATTTTAGTTATATAATCATGCTATCCTCCTATGTTTATGATATCCCATGTCCAAGTTCAGGATCCCCATGTTGTTGATGAATTGTCCCATGTTAAAGCCTTAATTGGCCATTTTTAATATTGAAATTATGTTATTGCTACATGTCAAAAACTATCTAATACGCCCAAATTACAACTCTCTTACGAGAATGTAAGTGGTTGCTGTCAAATATAGAACCCAACTAGGTTAGGTGTCGAATCCCATATGGAATAATGTGTTACTAAGTATTGTAGTTATTACTGGACTATTGATCAGAGGTTTCTGAATAGGGGGTTTTGGTTTAAATCTGAAGTGATAGTTACAATATAACAATTAAGAAATATGTGTATTAATATTTGATTACAGAGAATGACAAGTTAGGGTTATGTCCACCTTGTAGCTTTTACTTCTCTATTAACTATGAGTATTAAGGATTTATACATGCATGCACTTATAGAGAGATGTATTTGAATTCTAAATCCAAGTGTTTCTCAACCATCATGGATTAATTCACTTTAGTTCTCTCGAATCCAAAGTGTAAAACCTACCATACGAACTCTCCAAATCATCAATCCTATTAAGGCATTAACGTGTAAAATAGAGGTTGGAGACCCTATTTTCTTGTCACTACTCTCTTTTCCAAACATTAACTTTTCTATCAAACAAGTTATTGCTATAATGGCACATTTCCTATGTTTGCACCCACGAGAATTCAATAATAACGAACAGAGTAATGATATAAGTGAGTCAACGCATCATAAATTCAAAAACCCATAGCAATAGAGAGTATACTACAAGGTTTCCATAACCCTAACAAATAAGCTTAGCTACTCCTGAACCAAAAGGAAATAACCATAAGAATGTTCATCATACCCAAGACTAGAGGATGATCTTAGTGACCACAAATTAGAGAAAGCAAGAGGAGAAAACATTTTTCTCCCTCTCCCCCAAGCTAATCCGCCTTTTTCTTATTTCAAAAAATAAAATCGATACCCTTGAAAAATTCAGCCATAAGGCTTTTAATAACATCCTTCTCTAATAAATTGCTACTGAGTCCTCAACTATTTAAAAATATTGAGTTTGCTCAGGAAAAAGTTTCATATATCACATTCAGTCCAAAAGCTGCTTTCCATTTATGTGAAGTTTCCTCTGCTATCCACAGGTCCCCAAAGTGTCGTGATCTTCCTCATTAGTACCTGAAAAGCATGCTAATCACATAGGTCAGCTAACTTAACTAAAAATAGACTAAAAGTGCAAGAATTATGTATTTTATCCTCAAACTTAGGTAAAACATGGGTAAGTTATGGTGCTTAGACGTATAGATACGCCCAACATCACCACCCCACACTTAAAGCTTTGTTTGTCCTCGAACAAAATCATACATCCATGCAAATACCTAGCTAAACTTCACAAGGGCAATACAAAATTTTCAAAAAGACATACACAACAATTATTAACAACGAGTAGATTTCTGGATCATTACTAGAAACAACTCACCCTCCAACATAGACTCATTAAGTTGGTTAATTCATATACACAAGTTAAGCCAAAAAATCATATAAAACTACCCAACAATCATCAACCATGTGCGCTCACACAAGAAATTTACCCATAATCACTCATAATTTTGTGTTCTTCAAGAATATGGGTATAAGAATCAACTTGTTTGCTCTCACTCTTACAAAGAATTCTTAGATTACAACTGATGACCATATACTTTCCCTTAGTGTAATGCTCCACTAATATCAAAATGTAAGGTTAGGATCAAATAGGTCTTTTACAGGTTGTAATGTAGGCTAAAGGGATGGGTAGAACTATTTTAGCCAAAAATAGTGACTATGTTCCCTAAGCACTTTAATACAGTACATTATGCCATTTAGACCAACTTTTAACAACCAATCTACCTTCCTTTCATATACCAACCTCTTTTATTTTCACCCCATTTTATTACTCAATCAAAAACACTATAGTGGGAGTATATAGCTCTTTTTATTTTGCATTAATTTCTTATGATGCATCCCTATGATAGCCACCCTCAGCTTAGACTATTTGCCTTAGTCGAGGTGCACAATGTCCAAGAAAGGACCAGGGCCAAAATAGGTTCATTGTAACATGTTTGGCTACAAATTCATCACTTCTAGTGTAGCACCTTGCCACTCCCAATCACAATATTTTCATGTACCAATAACTAAACTTTGGGGCATCACTTTCACCATTTTCCTCTTATTTTGCCAAACTCTTAACTCAACTTTATTCGACAATTTAAAGTAGTTAGGAGCTTTTGGATCAAATTATGGTCTTTAAAAAATAGATTAGGCTACATATGAGGTTGCCAAAGAAAATAGCTAAAGACTCAATGGGTGTTCAACTAGGACAATGTACAAAGGTAGGTAAAAAGAAGATAAAAATAAAGGATGCCAAAGAAATTCCTAAATCATCTCCTAAACTCACAATCTTTATTTTGCTTCACACACACACTAGGCAAGTTCTAGTATCAGTTGCAACAAAGAATATACAATAACCTTATAGACACAGGGCACATGGTCAACTTAATTAAGAGCATTATAGATTCTTGACCTAATAGATAAATGAATTAAACCACAACCAATTATCACGGCACGAGTCACAACTTAGACCCTAAATGTTTCAATAGTAGTGATTCATCACAAACTCATATTACAATGCCATACTGTCTATAAGAACAATTACACGCAACAATCTGACTAATTCTCTCTTAAGACGTTCCTCATCCATCCATCATTGAGAAAAGTACCTAATCACGACTAACTAACTA
Organism: Capsicum annuum; assembly: GCF_002878395.1. Taxonomy (NCBI): domain Eukaryota; kingdom Viridiplantae; phylum Streptophyta; class Magnoliopsida; order Solanales; family Solanaceae; genus Capsicum; species Capsicum annuum. Next base: position 105,356,543 of record NC_061113.1, on the reverse strand, counting down.
CGACTAAAACAACTGTAGCAGACAAACAATGCATGAAAGTAGTAGGAAATATAACAGACAAGGCAATCAAGGCTTCCTTTTACCCTCACCCCACACTAAGAAGGAACACACTGCCCCCAATTTAAATAAAGACGCCAAAACCTGATTACTTGGACTCTTTCTCTACATCAGGGGTTATATCCCCGGTGTTAGAATCATCATCGAAGTCTTTATCACTAGAGTTGTCCTCCATATCAGAGTCTAGTAGTTGGTGATTATCGTCTGTCGGCACATCATCATCTAGAGGTTCTTCAAAATTTACCCCCACTCCAAACATTGCCCGAGCATGATCATTAAGCGGGTAGTCATAGTCAAGCTGCCGAAGCTCTGCATCAGTAGGCACATGACCCCCATTCATCATAGTGAACCTAGTCATGCCATACAGATCGGGGAAAAAACTCTCATCTTGAGCATGTCTTTCAGCAGTGGTAAGGTTGATGTGTTGACTAGTTTCTGGATCTTTGATTTTTGTGAGATCCACCTTCTTTGGGTTTTGTGGAAACTTATAGTCTACTGGCTCCTCCTCAATGTGATCTTTCCTTAAAATTCTAGTCAACAAATTGCCGAAACTGAAGTGGGACTTGTTGTGCACCCTTTCTTTGAGCATCGATGCGCGGACAACTACACCAATGTTGATGGGAACATTCGACATTAGAGCATACACCAAGCAGACTCGATCACGCATGACCTTTGTGTATTGTGTCCTAGGAATCAAGCAGGAATTTACTATTCTTAACCATATGCGAGCTTCTCTATTCAAGGGTAAGTATTGTGACGACCATTATCTTTATGATGAGTCCACCGGGTCATGGACCTTAATCCATAATCTTTGCCAGAATGTGAGGGTTGTTCTTTGCTAAACATTCCTTCTACATCACTTCCACATGTACATATTTGTTCACTTTATTGTCTCTGTACCATTCCTTCCCTTTCTCCTCTAGAACCCATTTGATCCTAAAAGTGCGTCGAGCTACTTGAAGAGAGGATAAATTAGCCTGGTCCTTTCCTGCCCTTTTTTGACCTTTTTGTGATGTGGATGCTTTCTCCTTTCCCTATTGTCCTTTTGGAGCCATGTTACTTGATGATAAATGCTTGATGAACTGTGAAGGTGAGCCTGCAAGATTAGATGCAAAAAGAGAAGGACTTGGAGAGGAAAAAGGTGTTTGGCGGGTGCTTAGGTCAAAGAAAAATGGAGTGGGATTTAAGAGTAGAGAATTTATTTAAAAGTTGACACATGGGTCAGTTTTATCCATTCAAAAATGGATTATTAGGAAAAACTTACACTGATAGGCGGTGCCTATGAAATCACCTAAGCATAAGTAGGCGGCGCCTAATGTATCACCTAAGTGAGTCAGTGAGCATAGGAAATGGTATAGGAGGTGCCTAACCTATCACCTATGTTGACATAGGCGGCGCTTAAGATATCGCCTATGTTGACATAGGCAGCACCTAAACTATCGCCTAAGTGAGGCAGTGAGCATAGGTAATGGTATAGGCGGAGCCTAACCTATCGCCTATGTTTACATAGGTGGCACCTAAGCTATCGCCTATGTTGACATAGGTTGCGCCTAACTTATCACCTAAGTGAGGCAGTGAGTATAGGTAATGGAATAGGCGGCGCCTATATGCACTTATGTGATGCCTTGAAGTCGGAATGCACCCATACCAGTTGCTACATGCCTTATTTCCTAATTTCCAAGTGAAATCGAATGCTACATACTACAATATACCAAGTTTCTTTCATTATGCATCACATATGAGATTACCCAACATTACTTATGAATTTAGCCTTAAATTTTGAAGACTCTAACTTACCAGAAATGTGTACGTCATCAATAGACTTACCACCTTTGATGTAGTTGATTTTCTCACCAAGTTTAAAACCAATTGTCTCTTTAATACTTGCAGTACCTACACTTATTCAGAACAAACAAACAAGATGATTAGAGAGATGGGTTGCCTCCCACCAAGTGCCTTAGTTTCGATCGTGGCTCGATTATCTCGATTACTCAGACTTCATCGATATATATGGTGGATATACATTTTATCGAGTCGGTTAGACCGATATTTAGCTTCACTCTTTGACCATTCACCTTAAAGACACTACCATCATCATTTTCTAACTTTACTACTCCATATGAGTAGACTTTGTTGATTCTGAGTGGACCAGACCATTTAGACTTCAACTTTCCTGGAAACAACTTTAGTCTGGAGTTGAAAAGGAGTACCAAGTCGCCTTTTTGAAAGTTCTATTGGATAATCCTCCGATCATAGTACTTTCTCATCCTTTCCTTGTAAAGATCTGCTCTTTCATATGCATTGAGACGAAATTCATCCATCTCGTTCAGCTGTCCTAATCTCATATTTATTGAATCATCCCAGTTCAGGTTAAGATGCTTTAGTGCCCACATTGATTTATGTTCTAGCACAATTAGCAAGTGACAAGCCTTGCCATAAACTAGTTGGTATGGTAACATGCCAATTGGTGTCTTGAACACGGTCCTATATGCCCATAAGGCATCATCAAGCTTCCTGGACCAATCTTTCCTGCTGGCATTCACAGTCTTAGCAAGGATCAGCTTGATTTCCCAATTTGAGACCTCCACTTGCCCACTAGTTTGTGGGTGGTACGGTGTAGCTACCTTATGTTGCTTAACCCCATACTTTGCCAATACGGCTCTGAATAGCTTGTTGCAGAAATGTGATCCTCTATCGCTTATGATGGTATGGGGTACCCCAAAACGAGTGAAGATATTTCTCTTTAAGAATGCCACAACACTCTTACCTTCATTATCAGCTAGAGCGACTACTTCAACCTATTTGAATATGAAATCCACAGTAACTAAGATATATTACATCCTAAATGAGCTCACAAATGGGCCCATGAATTCAATACCCCAAACATCGAATAACTTACTTCAAGCATTTTTTACATGGGCATCTCATGGTGCTTTGAGATAGAACCTTGCCACTGGCACTGATCACATCTTCTTACGAAATCATAGGCATCCTTGAATAATGAAGTCCAGTAGTAGCCACTTTGCAGTACTTTCTTGGCCGTCCGATCATCTGCATGGTGACCTCCAACTTGGGAAGCATGGCTTGCTTCTAGTATGCTAGAAACCTCTACTTCTGGGATGCACCACCTAATAATACCGTCAGCACATCGTCAAAAAAGATACAGCTTATCCAAGAAGTAATTCTTCACATCATGCATGAACTTTTTTCTTTGATGAAAGAAGATATTCTGAGGAATCACTTCGCTTACCAAGTAGTTAGCAAAATCTGCATACCATGGTAAGTTTTCTACCACAGTTGCTAAAATCTCTTCGTCAGGGAATGTTTCATCAATCTCCAGGTTGTTCTGCACTATGTGCTCACTCTCAAGCCTAGATAGATGATCAGCTACTTGATTTTCATAACCTTTTCTATCCTTTACCTCATAATCGAATTCTTGAAGCAGTAGCAACCACCTGATTAGCCTTGGTTTGGCATATTTCTTTTCCATTAGATATCTCATAGCCGCATGATCTGTATGAACCACTGCCTTAGTTCCCAACAAGTAAGCACGGAACTTCTTGAAAGCATAAACAACTGTAAGAAGCTCCTGTTCAGTGATGGTGTAGTTTTTCTGTGCTCCATTCAAGTCCTTGCTCGAGTACTAGATTGGATGAAAGAGCTTTTCTCTTTTATGACCAAGTATAGCACCCAAGGCTACACTGCTTGCACCACACATAATTTCAAATGGTAGAGACCAATCGGGTGCTATAATAATAGGGGCTTTAACTAGCTTCCCTTTGAGGAATTCAAAAGCTTTCAAGAAATCTTCACCAAAGTAAAACTTCGCCTCCTTCTCTAAAAGTTTTCATAATGGGTTTGCAATCTTGGAGAAGTCTTTAATAAACCTCCGATAAAAACCAGCATGATCGAGAAAACTACGAACCCCCTTTACAGAAATTGGAGGTGGTAGTCTCTCGATAAGTTCAATCTTGGCTCGATCAGCTTCATTTTCTTTCTCAAAAATTTTATGCCTGAGAACAATGCCTTCCTTAACCATAAAATGACACTTCTCCCAATTTAGCACAAGATTAAATTCCACACATCGCTGCAAAGCCATACTCAGATTTACCAAGCATGACTCAAATGACTCACCTACAACCGAAAAGTCATCCATAAACACCTCTAAGGTATCTTCAACCATATATGAGATAATGGACATCATGCACTGTTGAAAAGTGGCAGGTGCATTACATAGCCCAAATGGCATTCGTTTGAATGAAAAAGTACCATATGGGCATGTAAAAGTGGTCTTCTCCTGATCTTCAGGAGTAATGCAAATCTGTTTATATCAGGAATAACCATCCAAGAAATAGTACCATCCCTTTCCTTCTAGTCAATCAAGCATTTGATCCATGAATAGCATTGGGAAATGGTCCTTTAGCATCCACAAGTTTTGCTTTCGGTAATCCATACATACCCTCTACCCTGTGACAGGACTGAGTAGAATTAGCTCGTTCTTCTCATTTGCCACGACTGTCATGCCCCCTTCTTGGGCACACATTGTACAGGACTCACCCATTTACGGTCTGAGATTGGGTACACCACCCCTGCATCTAGTCACTTGATGATATCTTTCTTCATCACCTCTTGTATAGGTGGATTCAGACGACGCTAATGCTCAATAGTGGGTACATAATCTTTCTCTTGCTGAATCTTGTGCATACATATGCTAGGAGGGATACCAATGATATCTGCAATAGTTCAACCAATAGCTCTCTTATATCTCTTAAGAACAGAGATGAGAGCCTCTACCTGTTGTTCACCTAAATCTGCAGTAATAATAACCGGTAGTGTATTTCCACTACCAAAGAACACATACCACAAATGACTGGGTAGCTCTTTCAAGTCTAACACTGGTGGCTCTCAATGGATGGCTTCGCCGGTGGTGAAGGTTGATTCTTAAGGTCAAGATCCAGCTTCTTAGGGGCATAAGAATACGACCACATTCCTGTCAAAGCACAGACAGTTTCTTCGTACTCATCAATATCCTCACGATCAAAGTTCATAAGCACAACAGCCAATGGCTCAACAGTAAACTGCTCATTCAAAGATAATTCCTGCTCATCCTCATAATAAACATCAACTATAGAGAACACATTCATATCCTTGGGCTGCTTCATTGATTTGTATACATCAAAACATACCACTTCATCATTCATCCGAAATAAAAGCTCATTTGCTCGTAAATCAATAAGCACACCTCCAGTTGCGAGGAAAGGTCGACCCAAGATTATGGGCACCTTGAAATCCACCTCGCAATCCAAAATAACAAAATCTCCAGGAAAGATGAAGGTAGACACCTTCACTAATATATCATGTAGAATCCCAATAGGCCATTTTACCGACCTATATGCCATTACAAGCCGCATGTTGGTTGGTGTAGGATCTCCCAACCCCACCTGTTTATAAATGGCTAGTGACATCAAATTAATGCTAGCCCCTAAATCACACAAAGCCTAGCAAATTCTAAAGTTCCAACCATTCAAGGATAGTGAAAGAACCTGGATCTTCCTTCTTCCGTACTAAGGACCTTGTGGCAATCGCACTGTAATGATGGAAATTATCTGCCGGTTCATAGCTTGCTGCCCTTTTCTTTGTCAAAAGGTCCTTCATGAATTTGGCATACCCTGGCATCTGCTCCAGTGCCTCCACCAAAGGCATATTTATAGCCAGTTGCTTCAGCATGGTTATGAATTTACTGAACTAGTATCATCGGCCTTCTTCTTCAGTCTCTAAGGAAAAAGGGGCGATGGTTTTTGGAATAGTTTTCTCCACCACTTCCTTTTCATTGTGCTTCCCATTATCAATCTTTTCATACTGCTGACAGCTAGGTGTAGTATCATGAATGACCTCATCCTGATTTTCAACTTCTACAGAATCTTCACAATTCGCTTCAACAATATTCTCCTCTATACTATCAACCACAGACTTACCCTTGGATGGATTTGCCAACACCTTACCACTCCTGGTAGTAATGGCCAAACATGATCCATATTTTCTTGGATTTTGCACAGTGTCACTTGTTAAAGTGCCAACTTTCCTTTGATTGAATGTCGCCAATAGTTGACTCATTTGCTGTTCCAACTGTTTTATTGAAGTGGAATGCGAGTCAACCAATTGATTCATAGAGGAAAAATCATTTTTTACCTCAGCTACTCCCGTGTTGGTTTCCTCCACTCTTTTCAACAGCTTGGCCATCATGTCCTCTACGGACATCTACCCAGATCTAGATACAGCAGCTTCACGATTTCCAAGAGGGATATACAAACGGCTCTTGTCATTCTTATTCTTCCAATTCCCTTGGTCTTGGTCCTTGCATCTGGATTTTTCATAATAGTTTCGACCTTGTTTTCCTTGGCCACTGCCACAGAAACCCCCTGATTATTCAAGTAATTTGCTTCCTCCATAGAATCGGAGTCAGCTCTTCCCTGTGATACAACAGCTTTGACCTTTTTCTATCTTCCCCGATAATAAATGCTTAGTAAGAAAGTCCATCAGTATTTTCATATGAGCCATATCCTGGTCACGTTCCTCTTTCCTTCACCTCTATTCTGCCATCATGCCAATAGATAGAGTAGAGCTTGCTACCTCAGAGTCCCTGATATGCCAAGCTCTACTCTGTTTTGTCATATGATCCAGCATGTCAGATGGCTCAAGAAAAGTAAGGTCCATGAATGACCTACCCGCAGCATTATCTACTACTGGCTTAGTCACCAAGTTCAAAGCCTTATATAATATCTCCATCAAGATGACATTGGTCATCTGATGATTTGGGCACCGCATAAGCTTCTTCTTGAACCTCTCCCAAGACTTATGGAGAGCTTCAGTTGGAAGCTGTCTGAAATTGCTTATCTCATCTCTCAATTGTGCGCTCTTGGATGACAAAAAGAATCTTTCTAGGAAAGCGTCTTTCAGTTGCCTTCGATTGGTAATAGAGTCGGTAGTTAGCCCATTTAACCACAGAGTTGCCTCTCTAGATAGAGACAATGAAAATAAGCACAGCCGGATCGCATTCTTTCCAACCCCTGGATTGTCAAACAATTTGCCTATTGAGAAAAATTTAATTAGATGCATATTCGGATTGTCGCCTGTAAGTCCACCAAATATCCCGTTGAGTTGCAATAGCTGGATCATAGGGCTAGTGATATTGAACTTGGCTCTGGGTGCTAAAGGCAGAAGAATAATAGCCCCCGTGGCACCAGTCCCATCCAAGTCATCATCATCATCATCAAAGCACAGCTCTACGTTCGGGTCTTATTCTAGCATGGTGATCTCTGTTGACATGCCTGTTCACAGGTGCAGCCAAATCCTCTGCACGTCTTGGATTTAATAGCTCATCATCACCTAGGTCTTCATCATCCAGATTGGGTATCCGACCTGGGTTATCAGCATTCTGCTGATTTACTTGAGCGGCTACCAAAGCAGCTAATCTAGCCTGCTCCTGTTGAGCAGCTATCCTTTCTGAGTGTCATTATGCATCCTTTCTACTAATGAGATACGGTTCAGTATTTATAGGTAATAATGGTTGACCCGATCTCTGCATATTTGGCATGCAATCCACTCAACCTAAACAAAACAAAAACAACAAACAAAAAGTAAAATTTTAGGAATCTTTGACCAAAAGGTCAATTAACAAACACAACCTTAGTTGAACACCGTATTCCTCGGCAACGTCGCCAAAATTTGATATGCCCAAATTATACCTTTCTTACGAGAGAGTAAGCGCTCATTGTCAAATATATCCCCAACTAGGTTGGGGTCCAATCCCATAGGGAATATGGTGCTAATTAAGTTGTATACAGATTAGTTGACTTTTAATCGTTTGATTCCATAAAATAAATAGGGGAGTTTTGATTCAGTTCACAAATTAATGGTTTTAGTTTAACAAGATGAAATATGTGTAGTGTTATACAAATTCAGAGAAATAGCAAGCTAGGGTTATGTCCACCTTATAGTTTTCAATAGTTTCTAACTATGGGCGTTACGAATTCATACATGCATCGTGTTTAAAGAGAAACATATTGTATTTAATAACATAATCTTAGTGTTTCTCAACCATCAAGGACTAATTCACTTTAGTTCTCTCGAATCAAAAGAGTTTACCAAAAACGATACGAAATCTCCAAGTAGTTAATCCTGCTAAGGCATTAACTTATGAAATAGGGGTTGGTAATCCTATTTTCTTGTCAGTACTCTCTTTTCCGAACAACAACCTTTCTTTCAAACAAGTTGCGTTCTAAGGCACATCCTTTATGTTTGCAACCACGAGAATTCAAGATAAGCGAAGAGAGTATGATATAAAGAAGTCAATACATAATGAAATCAAAACCCAAAGTAATAGATTGTATGCTACAAGGCTTCCATAACCCTAACTAATGAACTTAGCTACTCATGAATAAAATGAAAATCATCATAAATATATTCATCATACCAAAAACTAGAAGACGATCTTGGTGTACGAATGGTGAAAGTAAGAGAAAAGAAATGTTTTTCTCTTTCGCCACCCTCAGCCACTATTCCTCTCTCTGAATAATATAGAATAATTTAATAATCAATAAAAATTCAGCATTAAGCCTTTTAATAATCTTTTCTCTCATAATTGCCTTCTAGGTCCCTGAACTAATTATAAATGACAAACTGGTCTTGAACATAGTTTCTAGGTGCCATATTTGGTCCAGATTATATTTCTAGGCGCCACATTTGGTCCAGGTTGCTACTCTCTCATGTGTCATATGTCATCCGCATTCCATAGTCCCATAATGTCTTCATCTACCTCATTAATGCCTGAAATCATGCTAATCACATTGGTTAGCTCAATTACATAGAAGTAGAGTAAAAACATAAGAAACTAGGCACTTTATCGCTAAACATAGCTAAAATATGGATAAATTATGGTGCTTAGGCAAATAAATACACCCAAGATCACCATCCCCATGCTTAATTTAATCCATGAAATGAAACCGTTTGATAAAATGACCAAGTGATGGGTTTCTTTAAATAATAACTATTTATTATGTCCTCAAACCCTTAGTATGGTCTTGGTGTTATTATTATTGAGTCCTGGGGATATTAAATACCCAAAAATCTAGCTTTTCAACTAGAAATACAGTAGCTTCAGAATAGTCTAAGTAACATCACAAATAGTAGTATTCGGTCAGTTTATGAAACTCAGTGAACTCAGTCCAGTTCAATCACTTAACATGATCAGTAACAGTCCTGTCAAGCATAAAATAGTCTAGTATTCATTTCAGTGACTATTCAGTTGGGAGTAAATTCAGCATCGAGTGAACCTGGGGATGAAGTCTCACCTGCAAGTAGAGGGTCTCACCTTTAGTAGCAGTCCCTTAGTTCCAAAACTATATAGCCAACGTACGTTCAGATATCAACCTACCATTTTTTGGTTGATAAGGTGTTTACTTGCCAGTTGAGGGTCACACCGTTCTCATTAGGGAATCTTCCAGTAGAGGATGACCCTTAGTCCTTTGGGATGACATTTAGTGGATCCACCCGTGACACGGTACTAATACTCTTCAAACTAAGGTTACAAGTTGGACCCTAATAAGTGTAGAGAGGGGTATGTAAGTTAGATGAAAATTCCCATAATTACAGTTTTAGCTTTAGACTTAGTATGGAACTCAGTTCAGTTCAATAAAATATGTACTATAAGAAACAATCACCAAGATCAGTATAGAACTCCATTTAGTTCTACAGAATCAAGATTATCAAAAATAGTCACCCAGTTATTTATAACTCAGTTATCAGTAATCGCAGCTATCAGTTACTCAGTTAGTAGAACTTAGTAATTCAACTCTAGTACAATCTCAGTTACAATCTTAGTTACAGTCTCAATTACAGTCTCAGTTACCATCTTAGTTATAGTCTCGGTCATAGTCTTTTTCCAGTAATCAGATTAGTAACTCAGTTCAGTTTCAGGTTTGCTTGACCATAGCATATAGTTATTAGTTATACAGTTATCACTATTTCAGTATCTCAGTTTATAGACTATTTCAAAATTATGTTATATACTTGGTTTTGATTCTCAAATAATATAGTTTTTTATTAATTCATGCTAAGGTGCCTCATGTTACTCAGTCAGTCCTTAACTCGTATGCATATTACTCTACAATTTCTGTCCAATTATTCAGACTAAGTATAGTTCAATATTACATGACCAGTATTCAGCTATCAGCCATTCAATTAGTTAGATAAGTTATTATGTTTATGCATTCGTGCTCAGTGTGATTGTAAATTCAGATCCTCGATTTATGTCAGTCTCCATCATGTAGTTTCAGACCCAGTATTCATATAGAATCCATGTTTTACCATTTCCCAGCTTCAGTTTTACTTATATCATTAAAGTAAAGTTTACAAAAACTAATAGTAGAGATTCACCATCTTATCAGAGAATGTTTGTCACTCATGCTTTATGATATTTTAGTTACAATTTATTCTAGCATATTGGTGAGTCTACTTATACTTAGCATGCATGTTTTAGATTATGTATGAAATTAGTTTTACTTATTGCATTCACCCCTGCATACTCAGTATATTCCAAAAGTACTGATCCACACATACGTCTGTGTGGCTATGTTGTGTTATAATGTTGGTTCCATTTGTATCCCGCACATCACGATTAACAGTTTTAGATTCCAGTAAGAAGGTAATGAGTTCTCCTAGTTTGGGAACTCCAGATAGTTTTAGTTCATATACAGTTCATTTATTTTAATGTGTATTGATTAGTGGTAATTGGAGGCATATCCCAGCTATATATAGTTAGTGTAGTAGAGGATTCATAGATGTCAGTCAAAGTCAGTCATGTAATTTTAGTTTTATCCTTCAAATTTATAAGATTGTAACGCTTTATCAGTATTGTACCTATTTTTGATTGTTAGTATGATTATGTTTCTGAACAGCAGAACAACTATTAATTATGTTTTAATTTAGTTGCTTAACAGTATGCTAGTTCATGGGTTATCTTGGGATTACTTGTGCTTCCAAGCACCGTGTAACTACTAGGGGTAGCCTCGAGTTGTTACAAACTTGGTATCAGAGGATAGAGTTCAAGTGTCATAGGGTGTCTATGAAGCCGTTTCTAGTAGTGTCTTACAGAATAGTACATAGAGGTCTGTACTTTTCTTTGAGAGGCTATAAGGCATTTAGGAAATGTTTCCCTTCTTTCAAGTCTCAGATCGTGTAGTAGAAGTATTATCTAAGAAATTTATGTTGATCCTTATCTTGCACTATTTATCCTAACTCTACCTTAGTTTTGAGGTGACAAAAATAGTAAAGCTTAAGACCTTACAGACAGTGTTTTCTCAGCCAGTCCCCACAGACAGTTATGGGATTACATGTTAGCTCAAAAACTATCCCATCAGTGCCCTTATGTCCTAAAGTTTTAAATATTTCATTCATGTTCATGAAAATCGTGCATTAAGACAAAGTCAAATGTATTTTTAGATTTCCTTATCAGAATCCCTTTTACAATATGTGATTTAGAGTTAGAATTATGAACACAGAAGTTTAGTAGTAGTAAATTTGGGATAGCTTTATCCAAATTGAGCAGATTATATATTCAAGGGGCTAATTATATGAAAGGTGAATCAGTAGGCTTCAATAGTGTATGCAATAATTTAAATTTTTGATTTGAAATATAGTATAATGATGTGTTTAGTGAACAAAACATGTGTCGAATAGAGTATAAGTATGTGATGATGATTGCAGAAGCTAAAGAAAGTTAAGGGTAGTTTATTCTATGGCAGTTTAGTATTTATGTGTATTATTATACCCCAGACTCTAGAGCAACGTGATTGTAGTTCAGTTTAGATGTTCGTAAAGTGGTCACGGACTTAGATAGCTAAGGGGGAGATGATAAAAAATGTAACCAAGTCAGTCTCTCAGATTCCACTAGTAGTGCCAGTATGTGTAGAAAAGCTGTAAGGGGGGATGATTCCCAACCTATTCTAATCTCAGTGTAAAGTATTTCAGCCATCACGATATTTACTCATTTCTTACATGTCAGCTCCATCATCACAGCTTATATTTATGCACTTTATAGAAAAACCATGTACGCTTTCTGTTTCTAGTATGAGGAGTTCCAGCTCACTCATCAGTATAAATCATGTTCCATGAAATCATGAACTTCAAACTAAGGTCATGCAACTCACGACTCATGTACCCATGCCTTACAGTATATTCAGTTCTTGTTGCTTATGGTACAACTCTAATGATCAAAAAAATTCATTTTATGTCCTCAGTTCAGACCTCTCTATGAATTCATGTCATTGATACTTTATTACTCAAGCCTCATGTAATACCCCGTACTTTTTCCTAGCTTAAAATTATCCCAAAAATGTTAGAAACTTTCTTTGAATGATGAATCCACTTTTGTACACATGGAGTTTTTAAGATTTTCACTTTTTATCATGTGGGAAATTGAATTAGCTTTCCAAGGATACCAATTTCATCTAAATCCGGTATCGGAGTGAAAAGTTATGGACGTTTTATCGAGAGCTGTCAGAATCCCCCAAGTGCGATAGCCAGGTTGATGGACCATCGATCTAGCGACGGATTATCGCCTTAACCGTCGCAGCCAAGGAAGTAAAGCAACCTTATGGATAGGTATGATGGATAGGTTGACGGGCCGTCGAACTTGCGACAGACCATCGCTCAAGCCGTAGCTACTAAGGTTGTGAGTCCTTTTCCTGGTCCACGTGCGACGATCGAAATGACTGACCATCGAGCCAGCAACGGACTATCACACATCCTGTTTAGTTATTTTATAGTCATTTTAATAGGGGCTTTTTGGTCTTTTACCACCCATTTATATGCCTAGTAATATCTGACCAAGGCTCCAAAAATTTATTATTCTTCCACAACATCAAAAATTAGGGTTTTCTACCTAAGAGCAATCCTTAAGCAACAAAATCCAAATCTTCTTCAAGAACTAAGATATTAAAATTCTTCAAGTTCAAGAACTTCAAGAAACTCACAACCAGGTATACATAGTGATCATTCATGAACTCCTTTCGTCCATAAAGTCTAAGAATCTCTTTTCAAGGTTCAAGTGTATGGATATATTTATGAATTTCATGTTGGGTTTGCTTTTGTTTATGTTGATAATGGCCAATTAAATTCTAATCCATGTTGGATGATCAATTTTATGTGTAATTGATTACTATAGGTGTAGATTTATGTGAACCTATGATTAAACCCTTGGATGACGAAACTAGAGTTGAATCGTGATGTTTATTTGTTGTATAATGTTGTCTACATCTACTATTCTTACCATGTGTTTGATTAAATGCCTATGTGAAGGAAAAGTGCGGAACTAGTATGATATTATGTGATCCTCATGTATGTAGAAGTTTATGCATGTCATATGTTTGATGAAATGCCTCAATAAATGAATTATGGATTGTGATGTTGGTCATATATTCAAGAAAGTCATGCATTGCCAGTTTCTTTCCATCGAGTGCTAGGGGTACTTGTACCCGACAATTTAGCTGTGTGCCTAGATCCAGTGTCATGTTTTCATGATATCCTCAGTCAAGCCATGTTCAGTAGAATTCAGTTAGTCATGTCACTCAGGAAAATTTAGTATAACTCAGAAATCCCAGTAATCTCAAAAGCTCAGTGATACAGAAATCTCAATAATATTTCATTAGTTAACGAAACTCAGTTAACTCTATCTTGTTCAGTTCATCAATACATATATAGTGTCTATTCAGATGGGAGTAAAAATTAGCACCGAGTGAACCCAAGGATGGGAACACACACTGTCAGATGAGGGTGTGATTTTTAGAAGTCATCCTGGCATTCCAGAACTATGTAGCCAGCATAGGTTGAGACATCAACACTGTCAGATGAGGGTTAAAGGGTGGATAAGAACTTTCAAATAAGGGCCCCACCATTCTCTTTTGGGGATACTGTCAAATGAGGGTCACTCACAGCTTGTCCTTACCGGTGGTGCGTTATTAACATGCTTCCAATTGGGGTTACAGATTGGACCACAACTCAGCTATAATGTGTTATTTGGTGTATGTCGATTAGATAACTACTTCCCACATTTTCTGCCACATAAATTAGGAATGTCAGATATAGTCATTCAGTCTCAGTAATAGAACTCAGATAGTTCTACAAAATTCAGTACTGTCAGATATAGTTAACTCAGAACAGTATGAAACTCATCTAGTTCCATTAGATTTAGGACTGTCAGATATAGTTACTCATGTTATCAGTTATATCAGTCATCAGAACTCAGTTACCATTTATGTTAGTTATCAGTAAATTCATGTTATCAAGATCTCAATTATAGTTTCTATCTATTCATTCATGCATTCTCACGTTCATATTAGTCAGTTAGTTAGTATTGTTCATGCATATGAACTCCACACATTTAAATTACCTCACTTGCATACCAGTACAATCAAAGTACTGACGCATTTGTGCTATGGTGTCTTATACATATGTTTAGAGAAACGAGCTCCAGAGCATCAGTAGATTCCAGTATCGGTAGTCAGAGTTAGCAGTGAGTCCTCATCTTTTGAGGACATGATCATTACATTATTACCTCATTAATTTATTTATTAGTTGGTGTTAGTTAGGGACATATCCCATCAACTCCTTATTCAGACAGTTCAGTCAAGGTTTAGAGGCTTTTCAGACTACAGTATGTTTCAGACAGTTTATTTGAGGTGTTTTGGGTATTTTATACCCCGCCCAGAAGTTTTATTTTTATCAGATAATATATCTCAGTGTTGAACCTTATGGCCTTTCAGTTCATGTTTTCATACTATACAGTATATTATGCAATATAAAGGTACAAATATTAGTCATGGGTTAGCTTGTGATCCTTCCGGGTCATGAGCACCGGGTAGCATTCCGGGTACCAAATTTGGGGTGTTACAAACTTTGTATAAGAGCCTAAGGTTCAATAGTGTCCTAGGAAGTCTGAAAGCCACATCTAGTAGAGTCTTATACATGGTTGTATTGCACGCCACATTTATGTACAGGAGGCTATAAGATGTTTTAGGAATAGTTTCCCTTCTTTTAGTATTCATTTCATGCCAGTGAACATAGTCTCAAGTCATTCTCTCAGTCTAATCTATTTCTCCCTTTCTTTTACAAAATATGCCTCCAAAAAGAAGAAACGGGAATCAGTCAGCCCCTTAGCCTGAAGTACCTTTGGGAGAACATGCTTCTCATGCAGAGTTCAAAGCTGCATTCACTACTCTTGCCTAGTCAATTGCTACTCAAAATGAACAATTAACTATCGTTCCAACCAACACAATGGCCAATTCAGCTGCGGCTAGGATTCAGGACTTTACCCGAATGAATTCTCCATTATTTCTTAGGTCTAAGTCAGATAGGGACCCTTAGGAATTCATCGATCAGGTTCAGAAGGTTACTAACGTTATAGGGGTGTCAACTGTTGAGAGTTCTAAGCCAGCGGCATTTCAGTTACAGGATCTTACTTACACATGGTACAAGTAGTGAAAGTCAGAAAGGCCAGATAATGCCAAGCCTATTGAGTAGGAGGAGTTTGTTACCGCATTCTTAGATAGGTTCTTTCCCCTAGAGCTGAGAGAAGTTAAATTGTTAGAATTTATCAACCTCAGGAAAAGCAACATGATGGTGAAATAGTACTTTCTTAAGTTTACGCAATTAGCTAGATATGCTTCTCATGTAGTTGCAGATAACAAGGCTAAGATGAGTAAGTTTGTTTCTAGGGTGAATGATAGTGTGGTCAATGAGTGCAGGTCCACGATGTTGAATAGTTACATAAACATAGCTAGGCTTATGACTCATGCTCAACAGATAGAGGAGCAAAATATTAAGATGAAGAAAAATCAAAATAAGAAAGCAAGGACAGGTAGTTTCAACTTTGCTCAGCCCAAATCAAAAAAAGGAAACTGTTCTCATTTTTTTCCTAAGTCAGTAGTTCCAGCTTCTTCTTCAGCTAGTGATCTAGCTTTGAAATTCAGGGATAGTAATAGAGATAGGGCACCAAGCTCAAAGTCTCAGGGCAGTGCCAGCAATGCCCGAACTAATCCCCTTCGTCAGACTTAATGAAAGAACCATAATGGTGCTTACAGACCTGGTAGCGATGTCTATTTCAGATGTGGCATGCCAGGCCACAGAGTCATAGATTATCCCCAGTCAGGTTATCAAGGTCAGCAGAATCATTTCTCAGCTCAGTTCGTCGCCCAAACCAGCAGGGTGCCACCTCTAGTGCTACTAGTGGGAAATGCCCAAACAGACTTTATGCTCTTCAGTCCCGATAGGATTAAGAAAATTGTCCTGATGTGGTTATTGGTACATTACAGATCTTTCATGTTCATATTTATGCTTTGCTAGATCCAGGAGCTTCTTTGTCTTTTGTTACTCCCGATATAACTGTTGATTTCAGAGTCAGTCCCAAAATTCTAGCAAAGCCATTTTCAGTTTCTACCCCAGTGGGTAAAACCATCATATCTCAATGGGTATACAGGAACTACCCGATTATGATATTTCAGGAATTCACTGTAATAGACTTAGTCGAATTAGAGATGACTGATTTTGATATCATTCTCGGCATGGATTGACTTTATTCCTGCTATGCTATAGTCGACTACAAAAATAGAATAGTTAAGTTTTAGTTTTTGAATGAACCCGAACTAGAGTGGAAAGGTAGTGTATCCGCTTTCAGTGGTCAGCTTTTTTTCTACCTTTGGGCACAGAAAATAATATCTAAAGGATGTGTATATCTTGTTTGAGTTAAGGAAACTAGTTATGAAACTCCCAGTCTTGAATTAGTCCCAGTAGTGAATGAATATTTAGATGTCTTTCCCGAAGATCTTCAAAGAATTCCTCCCGAAAGAAAAATAGACTTTGGTATTGATCTTATTCCAGATACTCAGCCTATATCTATTCCGCCATACAAAATGGCACTAGTAAAACTCAGAGAATTGAAAAAGCAGTTAAAAGATCTCTTAGATAAGGAATTCATCATGCCCAGCGTGTCCCCGTGGGGTGCTCCAGTTTTATTCGTGCGCAAGAAAAATGGTTCTCTCAGAATGTGTATTGATTACCATCAGCTCAGTAAAGTCACGGTCAAGAACAAGTATCCTCTTCCCAAAATTGATGACTTGTTTGACCAACTTCAGGGTTCCAGTTATTTTGCTAAGATAGACATCAGATCCGGCTATCATCAGCTCAAAGTTAGAGAACATTATGTTCCAAAAATAGCTTTTCATACTCGTTATGGTCACTTTGAGTTTCTGGTTATGTCCTTTGGTCTTACTCATACCCCAACAACTTTCATGGACCTGATGAACCGTATGTTCAAGCAGTACTTGGACAGGTTCATCATTGTCTTCATAGATGATATTCTGGTTTATTCCCATAGTGAGCGTGATCATGCCGACTATCTCTGAATCGTACGTTAGACTGTCAGAGATAATCAGATGTTTGCCAAATTTAATAAGTGCAAGTTTTGGCTAAGGTCATTAGTATTCCTTGGACATATGATTTTCGGTGATGGAATTAGGGTTGATCATCAAAAGACCAAAGTGGTAAAAAACTGGCCCAGACCTATCTCTCCATCAGATATCAGGAGTTTCTTGGGTTTGGCTGGCTATTATAGATGGTTTGTTGAGGGATTTTGTTCTATTGCATCCCCTATGTGCAGATTATCTCAGAAGAAAGTTAAGTTTTAAGTTAAGTTTTAGTGGTCAGATCCTTGCGAGAAGAGTTATCAGGAATTGAAGACTCGACTCACCTTAGCTCCAGTCTTTGATCATCTAGATGGTCCAGTTGGTTTCTTAGTGTATTGTGATGCATCCAGAGTAGTTTTGGGTTGTGTCCTTATGCAGGATGGTAAGGTTATAGCCTACGTCTCCAGACAGCTTAAACCCTATAAGAAGATTTATCCTACTCATGATCTCGAGTTAGCAGCCATCATTTTTGGCTTAAAGATTTAGAGGCATTAGCTATACGGTGTTTATGTAGATGTGTTCATGGATCATAAGAGCCTTCAGTATGTCTTTTCTTAGAAATATCTCAATCTTCGTCAGAGAGGGTGGTTAGAGCTCCTGAAAGATTATGACATGAGGGTCCCTTATCATCTAGGCAAGGCCAACATAGTGGCAGACGCTCTCAGTAGACTGTCCATGGGTAGTGTTGCTCATGTTGAGGATAGTAAGAAGAAGTTAGCTCTGGAAGTCCATCAGCTTTCCAGAATAGGCATTCACTTAGTGGATTCAGAAGAGGGTTATGTATGGGTTCAGACTAGTTTAGAAAAATATTTAGTTTTCGAGGTGAAAGAAATGCAAGATAGAGATCCCAAACTAGTTAAGTTGAAAAAGTTAATCAAGGACAAGAAAGTAGAGGTTTTCTCCCAAAGGGGGAGATGGTGTTTTGCGTTGTCAGGGTCATCTGTGTATTCCAGGTGTAGATGACTTAAGGAAGAGAATTCTTGCAGAAGTGCATGGTGCGTGCTACTCTATTCATATAGGGTCCACAAAGATGTACCATGACTTGTGGGAAATCTATTGGTGGAGTGGGTTGAAGAAATATGTCGAAGAGTTTATGGCTAAGTCTTCTATATGTTAGCAAGTTAACTTAGAGCATTAGAAGCCTAGTGGGTCCATGCAGGAGTTCAGTATTCCTACTTGGAAGTGGGAACAAGTGAACATGAACTTTGTGATGGGTTTGCCTCGTACTCATTGCCAGCATGATTCAGTTTGGGTCATTGTAGAAAGGATGACCAAGTCAGCTCATTTTCTTCCAGTCCATACATCTTATTCAGCCAAGGATTACGCTAATCTCTACATCAGAGAGTTGGTTAAATTGCACGATGTCTCATTATCCATTATCTCAGACAGAGGTACCTAGTTCACCTCTCATTTCTAGAAAGTATTACAAAAAGGTCTTGGTACCCCAGTTCATCTCAGTACAACCTTTCATTCTCAAATAGATGGTCAAGAAGAAAGGACCATTCAGACCCTCGAAGATATGCTAAGGGCGTGTGCAATTGATTTCAAGGGTAGTTGGGATGACCACTTGCCTTTTATTAAGTTTGCATACAATAATAGCTATTATTCTAGTATTTGGATGGATCCATTCGAAGATCTCTATTGTAGGAGATGTAGATCTCCAGTTGGTTGGTTTGAAGTTAGTGAGGGCTCAGTTATAGGCCCTGGCTTAGTATTCAATACCTTTGAAAAAGTCCAGTTGATCAGAGAAAGACTCTGGGCTGCCTAGAGCCGATAGAAGTCTTTTGTAGATATTCATAGAAAGGATCTCGAGTTCAAAATTGGTAACTATTTCTATCTAAATATCTCCCTCATAAAGGGAGAGAGGAGTTTGGGAAGAAGGGAAAGCTTAGTCCCTGATATGCCTGTCCCTTCAAAATTCTCAGTCGCTTTGGTAAGGTAGCTTATGAGCTCGAATTGTCTTCAGATCTAGCTTCAGTTCATCCAGTCTTCCATGTCTCTTTGGACAAGAAGTGCATGGGTGATCCAGCAGTTGTAGTCCCTATTCAGAGCCTAGATGTTCCGAACAGCCTCTTTTATGAAGAGATTCCAGTCGAAATACTAAACTATCAGAATCATAGACTGAGGAACAAAGAAGTCCCTCTAGTCAAAGTTCTTTGGTAAAATCAGTCCATTGAGGGAGCTATTTGGGAAGAAGAAGAAGATATGTGAACCAAGTATCCTCACCTCTTCTCCGCCAACACAGATCAAGCTCAAGGTAACAGTTCTCCTTAAGCTTTTTAGTTTCATGTTCAGACTTCAGTTTCAAGCTTGGTATATAGTTCATGTTATATAATCATGCATCAGACGTGCATTCTGATTGTGAGAACCTTGGTTCATCAAAACTCTTAGCCATGCCTTCATGATTTAGTTACAAAAGCATCAGATATGTATGCTCAGTATGATATATTCAGTTATCAGTCATGTCAGTCATAAATTCATATTTCATTCATTCATGTTCAATATGTACATCGGTTTATCTTCTCCCCTCATTCTTAGTCTTATTTGAGGATGAACGTTCTCATGGGGGAGATATTGTAATACCCCATACTTTTTCCTAGCTTGAAATTGTCTCAAGAATGTTAGAAGCTTTCTTTGAAAGATGAATCCACTTTTGTACACGTTGAATTTTTATGATTTTTATTTTTTATCATATGGGAAATTAAATTAACTTTCCAACGATACCAATTTCGTCTAAATCCTGAATCAAAGTGAAAAGTTATGGATATTTTATCGAGAGCTGTCAGAATCGCATAGGTGCGACGGCTAGATTGATGGACCATCTATCTAGCGATGGACCATTGCCTTGACCATCGAAGCCAAGGGAGTAAGGCAACCTTCTGGATAAGGTGCGAGGGACAGGTTGATGGACCATTGAACTTGTGATGGACCATCACCCAAGATGTCGCTACTAAGGCAGTAAGTCATTTTCCTGGTCCACGTGTGACGGTCAAAATGACTGACCGTTGAGCCAGCGACGGACCATCGCACCCATCGTCGTACATCTCGTTCAGTTATTTTTAAGTCATTTTTAAAGGGGCTTTTTGGTCTTTTACCACCAGTTTATATACCTAGTAATATCCGACCAAGGATCAAAAAATTCATTGTTCTTCCACAATATAAAAAATTTCAGTTTTTTCCCTAAGAGCAATCCTTAAGCAACAAAATCCAAATCTTCTTCAAGAACTAAGAGATTCAAATTCTTGAATTTTAAGAACTTCAATAAACTCACAACCAAGTATGCATAGCGTTAATTTATGGACTCCTTTCGTCCATGAAGCCCAAGAATCTCTTTTCAAGGTTCAAGTGTATTGATTTCTTTATGCATTTCATGTTGGTTTAGCTTTCGTTTATGTTGATGATGACCAATTGAATTCTAATCCATCTTGGGTGATCAATTTTATGTGGAATTGATTAGTATAGGTGTAGATTCATATGAACCTATGATTAAACCCTTGGATGATGAAATTAGAGTTAAATCATGATGTTTATTTGTTGTATAATGTTGTCTACATATACTATGCTTACCATGTGTTTGATTAAATACCTATGTGAAGGAAAAGTGCCGAACTAGTTTGATATTATACAATCCTCATGTGTGTACCAGTTTATGCATATCACATGTTTGATGAAATGCCTCAATAAATAAATTAAGGATTGTGATGTTTGTCATGTATTCAATAAAGTCATCCTTTGTCAGTTTCTTTCCATTGAGTCCTGGGGGTACTTGTACCCGATAATTTTGTTGTGTGCCTAGAACCAGTGTTATGTTTTCATGATATCCTCTGCCGAGATATGTTCAGTAAAATTCAGTTAGTCGTGTGACTCAGGAAAACTCAGTAAAACTCAGAAATCCTAGAATCTCAGAAAGCTCAATAATATAGAAATCTCTGTAATATTCCGTTAGTTAACAGAACTCAGTTAACTCAGTTTAGTTCAGTTCAGTAATTCAAGTACAGTGTCTATTCAAATGGGAGTAGAAATTAGCACCGAGTAAACCCAAAGATGGGACCACACACTGTCAAATGATGGTGTGATTCTTAGAAGTCATCCTTACGTTCGAGAACTATGTAGCCAACATAGGTTGAGATATCAACATTGTTCGATGAGGGTTGATGAGGTGGATAAGTACTGTTAGATGAGAGCCCCATCGTTCTCTTTTGGGGACACTATCAGATGAGGGTCACTCACAGCTCGTCCTTACCGGTGGTGTGGTATTGACATCCTTCTAATTGGGGTTACAGATTAGACCCCAACTCAGCTATAATGCATTATTTGTGGTATGTTGGTTAGATAACTACTTCCCACAGTTTTAACTACAGAAATCAGGTCTGTTAGATGTAGTCATTCAGTCTCAGTAATATAACTCAGATAGTTCAACTAAATTTAGGACTGTCAGATACAGTCAACTTAGAACAGTATAAAACTCAACTAGCTCCATCAGATTCAAGACTGTCAGAGAAAGTAACTCATGTTATTAGTTATATCAGTCATCAGAACTCAGTTATCAGTCATGTTAGTTATCAGTAAATTTATGTTATCACGATCTCAGTTATAGTTACTATGTATTCTCATGTTCATATTAGTCAGTTAGTCAGTATTGTTCATATAAATGAACCCCATGCATTCAGCCTACCTCACATGTATACCAGTACATTTAAAGTCCTGACGTATTTGCACTATGGTGTCTTATACCATAGGTTCAGAGACACGAGCTCTAGAGCATCAATAAATTCCAGTCTCAGCAGTCAGATTTAGCAATGAGTCCTCATCTTTCGAGGACATGATCATTACTTTATTATCTCATTAATATATTTATTAGTTGGAGCTAGTTGGGGACATGTCCCATCAACTCCTTATTCAGGAAGTTCAGTCATGATTTAGAGGTTTTTCAGACTACAGTATGTTTCAGACAGTTTATTTTACTTGTAATGGGTATTTCATACCCCACCTAGATGTTATATTTTTATCAGATATTATTTCTTAGTGTTGAACCTTATGACCTTTCAGTTCATGTTTTAGCATTATACAGTATATTATGCAGTATGCAGGTACAAATATTAGTCATGGGTTAGCTTGTGGTCCTTTAGGGTCATAAGCACCGTATAGTATTCTGGGTACCATATTCGGGGCGTTACACCTCAGCGGAGTGTCGAATTTATTCTTTCACGTTTCAGATCCTCATTTTCTAACTATGATTGACCTCTACTTATGTCATAATTAGTTAAAATTCTATGTATGTTTTCGTGGCTAGTGCATTAAAGATGTTATTGATAGAGGTTTAGAGAAAATGATAAAGATGATTTTGTAGTGGTTTGCCTACAAGTTCATGTGTGGTTATGAAGATAGGCTTGAATGTCATGTTGGTGTACATGTGGAATGTATAGTTGAGTATAAGCTTTCAGTATAATTCAGTCCATATAGCTAGCAATCCAGCCTAGCAGTCAAAAGACAAGTTCCTATGATTTCCCATCTTTCCTATTCATGAGGTCATTCATTCACGACCATGCAAGTCATAAATTTAGTTTAGTTTATGTATCAGGCATTAGATTCAGATTCCAGATATTCAGCCATGATTCAATTTGTATGCATCCCGTGCATCATCTCAGTTTTTCCTTAGTACTTCAACCTAGTCAGTATCATTCGAGGGACAAAGTATCCTAAGGGGGAGATGTATTGTAATACCCTGAGTATTTATGTCCTGAACCTTTTATTTTTCTTTATAAAATAGGATTCAACTTTAAGTAATGGTTTCTCATCAGTTGACTCTCTCATTTCTATCTCAACCTTATAGTCATTCTCATGTCATTGCATGTATTCAAGAAATCAGTTCAGTTCATGATATTCAGTTCATGTATCATGTTTCAGAATCAGTTATGAAATCATGTTCCAAGCCAAGTATGTTCAAAATATTATCTCATTTACCTTCATACAGTACTCTCATTCTAACCAGTCTCATTCGAGGAGGAATGTTCCCAGGGTGGAGATAATGTAATACCCGCTATTTTTGGGCTAGTCTTTGAATCGTCGTTCCTACGTGTATAAGCTATAATCTAAATAATTCCCATGAAAATAAGATTTTCATGATATTTATCCTCATGTTTGATTTTATTTTGAGGTTAAAAACGTTCATAAAAATCACTTAGTACAAAGTTGAGCTTAGAGCCTTTGATTCGTCAAAAGTTTGGCATTTGATTCTACAAGGATCTACTTTAAACGTGTATAACTCTTTATATACATAGTATTTTTCATCTCAAAACCCACCAAATGTTAGATAATTGAATTAGCTTTCCAACAATATCAATTTTTCCTAAATTCGATACCCGAGCAAAAAGTTATGGCATTTTTCGTGTGAGAAAGTAAGCCAACGTGATAGCAAAGCGACGCGTCGGCCAGCACGTTATGGAACTGTATAACACACTAATTAAATTTTTAAAGGGTATAGGGGCACTTTTGTCACTTCCCCTCACCTAAATCCGTCCATAACACTTAATTTCAGCCCCCATAAGCAATATACACTCAATTATTCATCTTTTCTCTCAACGAAAAGCCCTAGCCTCCTCAAGAATACAAAGAACTTCATCAATTTTTATTCAAGAAAAGAAAGAACTCAAGTTTCCTAAATCAAGAATGCGTTCAAGATTATGTTTCTCCTTCAAGATTAAAGCTTTAAGGTATGTGGGAGTTCATCCATGGGTACTCTTTCACCCATAGAGCCCAATAACTCTTTTCTTTTAATTAAAGAATGAATTTTCCATTATGATGGTAGTATGTATGTTCAAGAAAGATTTAATTTCATGTTTTCATGGTGGTTTTAATTCAAATCAGCCCATTATGATTCCATGAAAGATTTTGAATTCTCCAAGCTATGAATTGGAATTTTCCATGCATTATTCAAGTAAATACTATGATATATCCTAAATTTATGATGTTTAGCAATATTCCCATGTTTTAAATTCACGCCTTCCACATGTTTGATGAAATTCCCATATAATGTTAAGTCAATTTCTAGACGAATCCCCAAGTTATGAATTTTTCCATAGAACTCTATTGTTCCCTCATGTTTAAGACATTTTTACGTCACTAGAATAAAAACACCCTTTAGGGAAGGGAATTCCCATCACTAAAAGTCCAATTCTGGTCGCAAATGATCTTTTAGGAGGTGAAAATGCTAGTCCCAGCTCGTCGTTATAGCCTCCTTCGCTAAAGGTCAATTGCGACGAGGTACTCTAGCAGGTCGTTAAATGTCATTAGCGACGGTAATATATGCGGTCTCAAAAACACTTTAGACTGTATATCTTGTCCCACATAGATGATTATCTTTAAAAAGTTGTTATGTTCTAGTCGCTAAACATTTTTTGCGATGAGGAACTACCTGGTCCTAAATTACTCTATCAGGACGAGTAATTACCTTGTCCTTACTAATCTTTAAAGACGAGCAACTGCCTCATCCTAAATTAACTTTTAGAGGTGAGCAATTAAACTGTTGTTGATTAACCTATAGAGACAAGCAACTAACTCTTCCTAGATTATTGTTTAGATCAAACAATATTATATTCATATATCTAATTTACCACAAATGGTACTACTTGAAACTTCATATCATAAAAAGTATATATTTCATTGCTAAATATAAATTACTACTGAAAAAGTCAAAGTACAATAATTAAATATAGTTTCAATATTTGTTAAACAAAAAAAAATTGACTAATGAATTAATATCCCGAGCTAGAATATTTTCAATAGTTACAATATTTTCTAAACAACAAAAACTTAACCTACTAACATCCCGAACTAGAATATGATGTGAAGCTTTACATAACGTTCTTAGCAAAATAATAATAAGTTTGAGCATCTTCTAAACTTTCATCTTCACTTGTAACTTCAATCTTCAGAAATCTATAAGAACAAAATTTTCTAAAGACAATTAATATCTCATATTATGCAAAATACTGCATCTTAATTCATAAACCCTATGAAGATAGTCAAAAAGTACTTTAGAAACTGAAACCAATTATTAACTAAATAGACAATGGGCCAAAAGTGCAAATCCATACACAAAGAGCACAAGTATAATATGAATCCAAGTCCTGCAGACGTAAATGATCCCGCAGCTCCCTCAGTACATGAACACAAGTATAATATGAGCCTAGTTCTCACTCAAAGAAGTGACAGATAGCTTTGATTATGATTTCAGGTAAACCAAAGGAGAAAAATGACGTTGGTGAGGCAACTACAAAGAAGACAAGTGATGTTAATAAGGAAGAGAAGAAGGAACCTGATCAAGTTTCTAAGCCACCAAAAGGTAATGTTGACGAGTCTAATGTTGTCAAGGAGAACGTTGAAACTTCTAATGAGCCTGACAAACCTGAATCTGCTGAAAAGAATATGGTAGATGATGAGAAAAATTACGTTAAAAAGAAGGAAGGCACAATTGTTGAGAAGAGTAAAAATGACAGTATGAAGGAAATGGAAGTCGAAAAAATGAATAATGAAGAACAAAATGATGTGGGTGGTGAGAAAAGTGAAAAACGTATAGAAACTGGTGCGCTCAACTCATTTCAACAACTCTCAGGTACCCAAAATGCTTTCACAGGATTTGCAGGCACTGGATTCTCCAGCACTACGTTCTACTTTGGAACTATTTCAAAAGAGGGATCTCATCTGGGTTTTTGTTCTGAATCAGGTGTTGGTTCTCTTTTTGGAGCAAAAAGTGACCAGTCACTTTTTGGACTTAATCTTACCACTAATGGAAATACTTCTCTGTTTGGAGAAAATAATATTATAAGTTATATATATTCTATAGATAGAGTTCTATGGTATAAAACACAATAATGTTTTCAAGACCAATTGAGAAACTGGATACCATCACAACGAAAGTTTTAATATGCGAAAAATCTACAAAGGAACGCTAGCTATATGCTTAACACATGAAAGTCAAACGTCTATGAAAAAGTTGGAACTTTAAAGGAAATGGGAGTGACTCATATGCTGACAGTTTTGTCAAACATGTATAAGTGGATTTTTTCACAGCTTAATTTCATGGCATGGGAGAAATTCAGTGAGATTGAGAGGAATAACAATGGATCTAGAAATGCCCAATCCAAAGAAAGAAAAGTACCAAGCGTATTATGTTGAATCCACTTCCTCTTTGACACGTATAGTAAGCTAATGACTTCTTTTGACCAAAAATCTGAACCTATGATTTAGTGTCATATACTCTTTTTTTTTTACAAAGGTAATATTAGCATCATTTACTGATATTAAAAGCAAAAAGCACAAAAAAACTCAAAGATCCATTGGGTTCTAAGAAATAATGAAAAAGCAAGGAATGAGAAAAATATACAATATTCAAATGCATCCAATGAGCCATACATACTTCAAGGAAGCAAAACAAAGATAACAACCAAACAAAAATTGCCTGTATTGTGTTAGGGGGAAATCATCTGCCAAATAAGTTCAGGGTTTTGCATCACTTCTTGAAGATGGGAGTTAGAATCAAGCATGTTCCTTAGCTGTGGATTGTGCCCAAGCATCTGAACACCAAAATACTACCGAATGAGAGCTTGACAAGAAGCTTTCCATGACAAATAGAGGAAGAGAAATAAAGTAAGGAAATAAAGGCATAAATTTGATGACTACAAGCAAGCTGCAAGTCTAGGCAAATAATACCTGGTTTATGTACTGAGGATTTGAGAGGAGAGACTGCATCATCTATGAGACGGCTGGATTCTACATCATCTGATTTATTGAAGTATCATCTGGTATGACACCTAGAATTCACTCAAGATCTGTCAGCGCAAGTCCACCTAAGCCAGTAGGGGGTGGTGCCCTCGTTTCCCAGCAGCATTTGACCTAATAGTGCTATTAGTTTGGCCAGCACCAGTTGCAAAAATTCAAAGCACAGGGGAAACATGATAACAAAAGCTCAATCATGTGCCATATCTAGCCAACAAGAAAACCTTATGAAATACTCTGATGCCTAAACACTGCCTACTCAAAGCTCCTAAATGTACATTGAATTATGCATACAACATGGAGGATGAAAATTATTGCAGAACAAGCATGAGAAGCTTATGCGAGCAAAAACATTTTCTTTGTAATGTGCAATATTTTTAATCAAAGAAGAAACAAAGCCCAACAGAGAAAAATATGGGGTGATCTTACTCATTTGCCGAATCCATGGTGGAAAAATTACCCGTTATATTCATTGTGAGAGGTAGAAGGTACTGGTGGAATAGTCAAGACATGCAACCCAGCCACCACCGTTATCCCCCACTCTAAAAACAGAGAGACAAAAGTAATTAAGCATGTCTAAGGCAAGAAAAGATCATGAAATCAAAGGATATAAAATAAAAGTAGCTTACTGCCAGCTGTAGCCCAAGGATTAGGAAGTGGAATAGTGTTTGGAGCAGGTGTATTAGCAGTAGCCTCAGAACTAGTACTTTGTGGATTAGTTGACTGCTCTCTACCTTGCCTGACACCCTGGGCACCCAAAAGCATTGCTAACGGGTTTGAACTAACATCACTTCTTCCATCGCCACCCATAGTTGTTGCAATTAGAAAATGGTCTTGGACATTTTCATACACATGCCTCAGCATGTTAAATCCCTCAGGAGAAGATTCATTATGGTTCATTGCCCTATCTGTATTATGCATCATCTCATACATATGTTTGGAGTTTCATGCAGCCTCTATTGTCTGACGTAGAGTAGAAGGATCATTGAGAATATGGGCAAGCTCTGGATTATGATCCATGATCTATCGCATTTGAGGATTGTTCATTATTAGGTTACAGATGATTTCTGGGTTGTTTATTAAATTCTTAACAAGAGGCATATTTAATATGTCTCTCATCATATTGAGATTTTGGGTCAATTGCTGCTGCACCTACTCAAAATCTGGAAGGCCAACTACAAATAAACCACCACCACCACTTCTAAGACCAGAAAACAGTGAAGCCTCAAGGCCTGATCCAGCAAATAATCTGCCTGCATTTTGAGTGGCATCAGAGGGTGCATTATGATTAGTATTTGGATTTCTAGTATTGGTTGCACTTGCAGTATTCAAGAAAGAGCTGGTATAGAACCTCGAACAAAATGTACACCGTGATCTGCCTCAAGTCCTATCAATCACTTACAAATAAGATAAGCAAACAAAATGTACACCGTGATCTGCCTCAAGTCCTATCAATCACTTACAAATAAGATAAGCAAAAAAAAATAAAAAATATTACTGCCTAATATCATGAAAAATGCATGCCTCACAGAGAAGAATATAGTCATGTAATACATAATGTAAAATTACAAGTTAACAAATAACAGGGTAGACGGAGGACAAGATACTCTATCAATTCCCCTATAGCAGGAGAGTGGAACCATAGTTCATCCCAAGACCCTGTGTCTTACGCTTCAAATACCCTCTTTTTCTTGTCTGTTCTGATCTTTTAAATGTTGATATTAACCATTGACAACTTGATTCTATAAAGAATAATACTCTCCAAAAATATGGCCTTGGATAAAACTCTAAGCTAGGGGTCATCAGGCCTTTCTCTTAAACTATAGTACTTGCAAGTCTAATATTATCACTTCTTATACTTGCTTTGGAAATAATGCTCAATCATATGAGCTAAAGCCGCTTTCATCATTAGCTATCATCATCATATGAACTAAAGTATGCACCCTTAAATAGAGAAAGTATTAAGTTGAGGTCCTACTTTGTCACAGTACTTCCATATACAACAACAACAAACCCAGTGTATTCCCACTTAGTGGGGTCTGGGGGGGGTAAGATGTACGCAGTCCATACCTCTACCTCTGATGAAGTAGAAAGGCTGTTTCCGAAAGACCCCCGGCTCAAGTCACGAGATATCACACAAACACATAGTACAGCACAGAAGCAGATGACATAACATAGATACGGCACCCATAAGGAATATAAAACAGAGTAAAGCAGGAATGCAGGAATATACAGCGGAGGAAAGCACACATATTCGTAATAAACATGGAACACGGAACACGGAACATTGAATACGGAATCATAACAGGAATACACCCCCACCAATTTATTCCCTACACTAGCGACCCGAACTGGCCCTAATCCTCTGCCGTAATTCGCATCTTCCATACCTTCCTATCTAGGGTCATGTCCTCGGTGAGCTGTAACTGTTCCATGTCCCGCCTAATCACCTCACCCCAGTACTTCTTCGGTCTACCCCTACCCCGTCTAAAACCATCCAACGCTAGCCTCTCACACCTACGGACCGGGGCATCCGTGCCCCTCCTCTTCACGTGTCCGAACCATCTCAATCGTGCTTCCCGCATCTTACACTCCACTGAAGTCACACCAACCTTCTCCCGGATAGTCTCATTCCGAACTCTATCCCCTCGGGTCAGTCCACACATCCAGCGCAACATCCGCATTTCTGCCACCTTCATTCTTTGGATGTGGGAGTTCTTAACTGGCCAACACTCCGCTCCATACAGCAAGGCCGGACGGACTACCACCCTATAGAATTTGCCTTTAAGCTTGGGCGGCACCTTCTTATCACACAGCACCCCCGATGCGAGTTTCCACTTCATCCATCCCGCCCCAATACGGTGCGAGACATCCTCGTCAATCTCACCGTTACTCTGGATCACGGACCCGAGATACTTGAACTTATCCCTCTTCCCTACCTCCTGTGCTTCTAGCCTCACTACTACCTCATTCTCCCGCCTCACGTCATTAAACTTACATTCCACATACTCTGTCTTGGTTCTGCTCACCCTGAACCCTTTAGACTCCAGAGTTTGCCTCCACAACTCTAATTTGTCATTCACACCCCCTCGAGTCTCATCTATCAGGACTACATCGTCTGCAAAAAGCATACACCACGGCACCTCCCCTTGGATACGCCGCGTCAACACATCCATTACTAACGCAAACAAAAAGGGACTAAGAGTAGATCCCTGGTGCAATCCTGTCAGGACAGTGAAATGCTCTGAGTCTCCTCCCGCCGTCCTCACCTGGGTTTTCGCTCCCTCATACATATCCTTAATTACTCTGATATATGCCTGCGGTACTCCACTCACCTCCAGGCATCTCCAAAGTACTTCCCTGGGGACTTTGTCGTACGCCTTTTCCAGGTCGATGAACACCATGTGCAGATCCTTCTTCCTCTCCCTATACTGCTCCACCAACCTCCGTACCAGGTGGATTGCCTCCGTCGTCGAGCGGCCGGGCATAAATCCGAACTGGTTTTCCGAGATAGACACTATCCGTCTCAGCCTCACCTCGACCACTCTCTCCCAGATCTTCATAGAATGACTCAGTAACTTAATCCCCCTATAGTTATTGCAACACTGAATGTCCCCCTTATTCTTATAGAGGGGGATCATGGTACTCCACCTCCACGCCTCGGGCATCTTTGCCGTCCTGAAAATTTCATTGAACAATGCAGTCAACCACCTTACACCAGCCTCTCCAACGAACTTCCAAAACTCCACCGGTATCTCATCCGGCCCCGTCGCCCTACCCCTTCGCATCCTGCGGACTGCCTGTCTAACCTCGTCTACCTTAAAACGTCTACAATAGCTAAAATCCCGACACTCCCCTGAGTGCTCCAGTTCCCCTAACACAATAGCTCTGTCCCCCTCGTCATTCAAGAGCCTATGAAAGTACGACTGCCATCTCTTCTTTATGTGGCCGTCCTCCACCAACACTCTACCGTCCTCCCCCTTAATGCACCTCACCTGATCGAGGTCACGACCCTTCCTCTCCCTAGCCTTAGCGAGTCGGAACAACTTTTTCTCCCCTCCTTTCCTCTGTAACCCTGCATACAAGCTCTCAAAAGCGGCCGTCTTAGCTGCCGTGACCGCTGACTTCGCCTCCTTCCTCGCTAGCTTGTACTCTTTCCTGTTTACCCGCTTCTCTTCTTCGTCCTTACTTTCCACCAACTTAGCATACGCCTCTTTCTTGGTCTCCACTTTCTTCCCCACCTCTTCATTCCACCACCAATCTCCCCGATGATGTCCGGCCCGGCCCCTAGAAACACCCAACACCTCCCTTGCATTCTCCCTGATGCACGTTGCCGCCCTGTCCCACATATTATCCACATCCCCCCTACACTCCCACACCCCCATTCCCGCCAACCTCTCCCCTATCTCCCACGCATTCACTGGCGTCAAACCGCCCCACTTAATTCTCGGTCTACACTCCTCACTCCTCCTCTTTCTATTCTTCTTTATACCCAAATCCATAACCAAGAGCCTATGTTGGGTCGAAAGATTCTCACTCGGGATGACTTTACAGTCTTTACACAACGCCCTATCCCCTTTCCTAAGCAACAAAAAGTCAATCTGGGTCCTGGCTATCGCGCTCCGAAAAGTGATCAGGTGCTCGTCCTTCTTCGGGAAGCCCGAGTTCACCACCACCAGCCCAAACGCCCTCGCAAACTCCAATAGGGTCGCCCCCTCTTCATTTCTCTCC
Source organism: Capsicum annuum (assembly GCF_002878395.1). Taxonomy (NCBI): domain Eukaryota; kingdom Viridiplantae; phylum Streptophyta; class Magnoliopsida; order Solanales; family Solanaceae; genus Capsicum; species Capsicum annuum. Next base: position 105,324,462 of record NC_061113.1, on the reverse strand, counting down.
CCAAAACCAAAACCACCATGCACATCCCCAAAGCCTCCCGGTAGCGCCCCGATGTGCCCGTTGAAATCCCCTGCTACCACAATCTTCTCCGAACTGGGCACGCCTCTCACCACGTCCTCCAAAGCCTCCCAGAACCGCATCTTCTCCTCCCCCTCCGATCCCACATGCGGCGCATAGGCACTACACACGTTCAGGGTAAACCCCCGAATGACCAACTTAATAGTCATCAACCTATCGTTGATCCTCTTCACCTCCACTACCTGACCTCTAAGCTCTTCATCTACCAAGATGCCAACTCCATTCCTACGCCTGTCGCTCCCAGAGTACCACAGCTTGTAACCGTCCACATCCCTAGCCTTAGACCCTACCCACTTGGTCTCTTGGACACACGCAAGGTTGATCCTTCTCTTCCTAAGAATCTTCACCAGCTCTATGGACTTCCCCTGAAGGGTCCCTATATTCCAAGACCCAACCCTCAGCCTACCGTCGCTATCCACGCGCCCCCCCCCACCCCCCCCCCCCCTCGCCATCCACCCCCCCCCCCCTCCCCCCCCCCCCGCCCAACCCTTGGCCTCCCCCCCCCTCCCGCTCTCTCCCCATCTCCCGCCCCCGCCACAGCCCCACGCCCCAACCCCCTCGGACATGACCCTAACCACCCATTACCACCCACAGCCACAACTACACGAAAAAATAGGAAAATATAAGGATATACCCGGTGTCAATATCAAAGCAGCAGCTAGGAGATACAAGGCACACACACGTTCAAAGGACTACTCCCGAAGCAAAACTAAGAAGCGACCACAGCAACAGCAACAACAGACAACAAACAATGTTCACAAATCCCACGCAAGTCAATAGTAAAGCAGCAGCAAGTAATACAAGGCTCGCACAAATTCAAGGAAATATTCCAGCAACCAAACTATACTCAATTACTAGTATAATATGAAGAATGAAAGAATGCAGAATGAAGAATGAAATAAGCAAAGGTTAGAAGTCACCGGATTTCACTTGTAGACCAAGCCGGCAACCAAGCCCCGCTTCGACCTACTGCCGGTGGATCGCTACAGAGATGTATCCGCGGCTGCTGACGATGGAGCGGCGGTGCAGCTGAAGACCGAGCTTCGGCTGCTGCAATGTTGTAACTGCGCCGGAGGAAGGGGGGGGCGGTCTGGACAGAGAAGGGGTGGGGGTGGGGGTGGGGTGGGAGGGGTACAGAGGGGGGAACCGGATCTCAGCGACGGAGGTCGGTGACCGGCGGTCAGTCCCGGCGGTCGGCGTCGGTGACCGGCGGTCGGCGACAGCGACGAGGCCGGAAACCGAGGCGCAGGGGAGAGAGGGGGTACGGCGGTGACCGGTGGTAGGGTCGGCGCCGTAGATCGGCGACGGCGATGGAGCCAAATATCGGCGCCGGCGCCAAAGCCGTGGACCGGCGACGGCGACGAAGCCGGAGACCGGCGACGGCGACGAAGCCGGAGACCGGCGACGGCGGTCGACGCCGGGGACCGGTGGTTGGGTCGGCTCGGCACCGACGGTCGGCGTCGGCGCCGAAGGTCGTGGACCGAGAGAGAGTCTAGTGAGAGAGAGATCTGTTAGAGAGAGAGATCTGTTAGAGAGATTTTAATTAGAGAAATTCCATAATTAGTTCCGTACTTCCATATAAATCAACAATTAAAATTTAAAGGTCGTGCCTTTAACTATTTTTCTTGAATAGCTAGAAAAGAGAGGAAATTTTATTTAAAGATTTAGTTCAATAATAACTATTGAAGATTATTATTAAATAACTTATATACATTGCACTGATTTACTATCAAAACATCGGGCCACTTATCAATGAATTACCCAAAAAGTCATATTTAACTCATCACTCCTTAGTTTAGCTCCCCCCCCCCCCCCCCCAAAAAAAAAAAAAAAAAAAACACCACACTTGTCCAACTCACATTGTCAACAAGGTAAAAGTAGCATACAAATCTGTACTTAATCCATCACCTATTCGAATATGTTTCTCCATATTCATTATTTGCTCATCACTGTGTGCATACATACCCCCCCCCCCCCAATTATTTCAACTTTGAGAAATGAATTCATTTTCTACTTAGGCTAACATCTTGTGTGATGTGCATTCTAATCAACACTGGATAGTTTATAGTGACTAGTGGAGCTTTTCTTCTTATTTTGTTGATAGCCAACCTAAGTCATCTCTTCATCTTTATACCATCAATAGATAGACCCCCAAATATCAAACTTTATAAACAAGGAGTAACATATACATGTCATAAATTACACCTTAACAGAAAAAACAACAATCACAATTGGCAAATATTCAAAATAGCAAGTCATTAATACCAATAACGCAAAAAATAGCCTAATTAAATTAGAGACCTTTTCGATGACTATATAGATAAATCCCCAAATCTCAAACCTTTTAGACCCGAAGTACCATATCTATCTTAACAGAATAACCAAAAACCATAATCAATAAAATATCATTTCAATAATTCCCATCATGCAAAAAAAAATAACTAATTAAATTAGGGACCTTTTAAAGGACTATACGATATATCAAGAAAGCAGCAGTAATATAATTTGGGATAATTAATATAACTGTAACAAGCTAGTGTTTGTTCATTTTTCACGATCCGGCCTTTATATATAAATCTCTGTCCAAGATTCAACCTTGGCTCCTATCATGAGATTCCAAATCTCATAGAAACCATATGAGATGACTTATGGAGACCACATCAAATAAACAAATCAAGTACTTGAATTAGTATGTTTGGAAAGCTTCAACACTTTAATCCAATATCATGGACCAAATGGGCTTACAAAGAATGGATTATCCAACAAGCTAGTTAGGCATAAACCATTTAGCATTTTGTATCCAAATCTTTCAGTTTGATTTGGCAAGGCATTAAGCTATAGAACACTACCCAGGCACAATTGTTATACCATAGGGAGTAACTAAGAAGCAACTTAGGATGAATTGTTAATAGATGTAATGGTTTAAGGCACTATCATAAATGTAAGTAGCAGATCAATCTCTATTTACTACCATCTACAAAACATTCAAGGGGAGCAGGAAAAACTTGTTAAACATTTTGGCAGGATGAACCTTCAAGGCTCAAGTTACACATACAATACGATAAGCAATTAACATGTAGAAATAAGATTATCGTTTATATGTGTCTTTCTTTCTAAACATGGAAATAATATTAGGATATCATGATGAACATTGAGAATATATAGTAATTACCAGTATCACACCCCCACAGTTTTAAAAGGCTAAGGCTCTGTCGCACCCCGCCCAGCCCGCCAACTTAGAGATTAACCCGCCCTTCCCTGCATAGTAGTAAACCCGCCCCACTCCGCACTCGTTACACCTCATTTCTATTCCTAGTAGCTAAAGGATAGATAGATGATAATTGACCATCTACAAATTGATAAATTTCATAGTAAATTACTGAGTTGTACAAATTTAAAAAAAAAAAAAAACAAATTCTCAATAAAGAATAAGAAGAATAAGAGTAGCTCGAACAACCAATTAAACAATAAAAAAAAAAATTACAAACAATTTTGGAAGAAAAAGAATAAGAAGATAGAATAGAAATAACAACTCTAATTAGGGTTCGAGAGAGACAAACAGAGATTAGGAGAAATCTGCAGTAATCCAAAGCCTTCTACAATTGGCAAAGTTGCTGAACACTCTTTGCGTATATGATACCAAATCTGCAATAACCCAAATCCTTCTACAATTGGCAAAGATGCTGCAAGATCATTGACAATATGATATCAGTTTGTGAGGTTAAGGTAAATTGCGACCAACTATTGTTTAAGGAAAAAAGGTCTTTTGTGGTCAATTTTTTTAGAAAAGTAAAATAAAGTAGGATTAAGGAGCGTAAGTATATATTTAGTGAAATAAAAATACAGCATTAAAATTTTAATATTGTATTTTGGCAGTACTTTTCCCGCTTAAGGTTCTAAATTCCAATTTGGGACAAGTTAATTTTTGTAGGGACCAGATTTTGTACCTTCACAATAAAATATAATATTAAGGACCGATATATAATCTCATCGTAATACATGTACTTTTAGAGACGAGATTATTAATCCAACCCTAAATGTTGGTCATAAATAAAATAATTTCTTGTAGTGCATTCAGGCTATGAAATTTATATGTTTCGATGAAACGCCTATGTCCTATTTCAAGAGAATTATAAATGAATTTCCCCAATTCATGATTTTAGTTATGCTCCCATGTTTAAGATATTCTGATGTCCAAGTTCATGATCCCCATGTGTTTAATGAATTTTCCCATGTTAAAGCCTTAATTGGCGATTTTTAATATTGAATTCATGCTATTGCTACATATCTAAAACTACCCTATGCTTAATTTAAACCATGAATTGCATGTGTTTGATAAAATGCCTAAGTGATGGGTTTCTTTAAATCATGACTATTTATCATGTCCTTAAAGACTTAGTATAGTCTTGGTGTTATTGTTATCGAGTCATGGGGGTATTTAATACCTAAAAATCTAGTTGTTTAACTAGAATTACAATAGCCTCAAAATAGTCTTAGTAACATCACGAACAGTAGTACTTAGTCAATTTACAAAACTCAGCGAACTCAGTCCGGTTCAATCAGTCAACACAATCAGTTACAGTCCAGTCAAACCTAGAACAGTCTAGTGTTCTGTTCAGTATGTATTTAGTTGAAAGTAGGAATCAACACCGAGTGAACCTTACGATGAGGGCTCACCTGCCAGTAAAGAGTATGACCTTTAGTAGCAGTCCCTTACTTCCTAAACTACATTGCCAGCGTAGGTTGAGATATCAACCTGCCAGTTAAGGGTTTATAAGGTGTTTACCTATCAGTTGAGATTAACACCATTCTCATTAGGGAACCTGCTAGTAGAGGGTGAACCTTAGTCCTTTGGGACAATATTTAGTGGATCCACACAGCCAGTGTCTGTACTTGTGGCACGGTACTGACACCCTTCCGACTAAGGTTATAAGTTGGACCCCAATAAGTTCATAGAGAGGCATGTCAGTTAGATGAACACTTCCATAATTACAGTTTCAACTCCAGACTTAGTATGGAACTCAATTCAAATCTACATAATCAGGACTATCAGAAAACGTCACCCATATCAGTATAGAACTCCGTTTAGTTCAACAAAATTAGGACTGTCAAAATTAGTCACCCAGTTATCGGTAAATCATTTATCAGTAATATCAGCTATCAATTACTCAGTCAACAGAACTTAGTAATTTAGTTCCATTACAATCTCAGTTACATTCTTAGTTACGGTCTCAATTATAGTCCCAATTACCATCTTAGTTACAGTTTTAGTTATAGTCTTAGTCAAGTAATCAATTCAGTAACTCGGTTCAGTTTCAGGTTTGCTTAACCATAGTGTATAGTTATCAGTTATTTAGTTATCAGTATTTTAATACCTCTGTTTATAGACTATTTTAGTATACTGTTATATGCTTTGTCTTGCATTCTCAAATAATACAGTTTTCACAAATTCATGCTCAGTTACCTCATGTTACTCAGTTAGTCCTTACCTTATATGAATAGTACTCTATAGTTTCAGTCCAGTTATTCAGACTGAGTACAGTTCAGTCATACATGACTAATATTCAGCTATCAATAATTTAGTTAATCATATAAGTTAGTATGTTTATAAATTCGTGCTCAGTGTGATTGTACATTCAGATCCTTAATTTACGTCAGTCTTAATCATGTAGTTTCAGACCCAGTATTCATATCGTATCTATGTTTTACCATGTCCCAGCTTCAATTCTACTTATATCATTAAAGTAAGGTTTACAGAAACTAAGTGTAGAGATTAACCATCTCATTAGAGAATGTTTGTCACTCATGCTTTAAGATATTTTAGTTTCAGTTTATTCAAGCATATTGATGAGTCTACTTACAATTAGCATGCATGTTTTATGATTACGTATGAAATTAGTTTTACTTATTACATTTACCCCTGCATACTCAGTACATTCCAAAAGTACTAATCCACATATACATCTGTGTGGATATATTATTTCATAACGTAGGTACTATTTGTATCCCACACATCACGATCAGACACTTGTAGATTCTAGCCAGCAGGTGATGAGTTCTCCTACTTCGAGAATTCCAAACAGTTTTAGTTCATGTATAGTTCATTTATTTTCATGTGTATTGATTAGTGGTAGTTGGAGGCATGTCCCAACTATCTATAGTCAGAATAGTAGATGCTTCATACATGTCAGTCAAAGTCAGTCATGTAATTTTAGTTTAATCCTTCAGATTTTCCATATTGTAAAGCTTATCAATATTGTATCTATTTTAGATTTTTAGTATGATTATGTTTCCGCATAACAGAACATCCATTAATTATTCTATAATTCATTTGGTTAACAGTATGCCAGTTCATGAGTTTTCTTGGGATCACTTATGGTTCTAAGTAATGTGTGATGACTAGGGGTAGTCTCGAGTAGTTACAAATTTGGTATCAAAGCAAAGAGTTCAAGTTTCCTAGGGTGTTGTAACACCACAATTCGTTGAACCGGAATGCTACACAGTGCTCATGACCTCAAGGGACCATAAGCTAACCCATGACTGATATATGTACCTATATACTGCAATTTATGATATAATAATACGGAATACATAGAACTGTAAGGCCATAAGGTTCAACTGAATACAATCATGTGGGTGAAAATACCCAAAACAACTCAATATGAACGTAAATCTGAACATAAATCTGAAAGCCTCTAAACTACCTGAATAAGGAGTTGAAGGAACATGTCTCCAACTAACTCCGTAACACTGAACTGAAGAAATAAATAAATGAATTAAATCATATTGTCCTCGAATCAATGAGGACTCACTGTGTCTCTACGACTGGAATGCTATCGCTACTGCTGGACTGGAGCTCGTGTCTCGGAACATATGGTGTAACATGAAAAGAAAGAACCATAGCGCAAATGAGCCAGTACAACTGGAGTACTGAGTATACGAGGAAGGTAGGCTGAACATAAAGGGTTTCATGCATGAACAACACTGACTGACTAATATGAAAGTGGGAGTGCAAACACATATATATAGAAACTGGAACCATGAATACGTGATAGCATGACCTGTAAGATAATACATGGTTTACTGATAACTGTCATGACTGATACTGAAACTGATAACATGGACGACTGTATCTGGCAGTCCTGTATATACTGAAATCTGAAGAACGCCCTGAGTTCTTTTACTGAGATTGATACTAAAACTTTGGGAAGTAGTGTTTAACCGACATGCCCCATGTATGCCGTTATGGCTAAGCTAGGGTTCAATCTCTGCCCCGACTGGAGGGGTGTTAATACCGTGCCACGGGTAAGGACAGCCTGTGAGTGACCCTTATCTGGCGGGTACTCAATGAGAACGGTGGGAACCCTAAACTGACGGTTAAGCCACCTCATTAACCCTAATCTGACGGGTTAAGATATCTCAACCTACGCTGGCTATGTAGTTCTGGAACACAAGGATGACTACTAAGAATCACACCCTGAAGTGGTGGGTGAGTTCCCATCCGTGGGTTCACTCGGTGCTAACCTCTACTACCATCTGAAGGGATTGGACATGAATAACTGACTGTGCATGACTTAATCTTACTGAATTCCGTTGACTGGTGGAATTTTACTGATATCTGACAACTGACTAAGATCATGAGGTTTTCCTGAGTCACATGACTGACTAAAGTCTATGGAATCATAGCTTGAGTTCGGATATCGTGAAACATGATATGGATCTAGGCACACAGCTATAGTTTTTGGGTACAAGTATCCCCAGGACTCGATGGAAGAAAACTGACACACATGACTGACTTGATCATAAGAGTAGAGTCCATAATTTATAATATCATAAGTAAGGATCTCATACTAAGCATGGTTATCAACAATGTATTGCATGGAAAGGATTTCATATCACATGAAAGTACTTGCACAATCTTAATATCATGTTCATTACATAATCATATTGGTAACACAGACCAATATCATGGAAGTTCATGTGGATTGCATGGTTATCATACATCTTGTTCATAAGAAGGATTTGCAAGTAAACATAGCATAATCTCATAATAATAGTTCATGAGTATTCCAACAACATTTACAAGGCACATTAACAACATGGAAGTCATTGGAATGTAAGGGCATATCATGAATCCTTCACTTAGTCACAATTTAGCTATATTGCATGATTTCTAGTTTATTAGGCATTTTATCAAACACCCTGCATGCACATCTTAAGCATAGGTGAAATCATCAAATTATACATCTTGAACAACCAAATTTACATGTTTCCAACTCATATGATATCATGAATTCACAAAAACATATAAAGATTCAATCTTGGAAATCACCCAATATCAACAACATGATCATCAACACCCAA